>NC_049989.1:939719-968929 GCF_000003815.2 Branchiostoma floridae
TATATATATATATATATATATATATATATATATATATGTATATATATATACATATATATATACACAATACTACTTGTTTCTTTCAAAATATTTGTGACTGGGAATAACTACATTGTAAAAAATAAAAAGTTTTCAGGAGTATTCATATGCACAAGTTATGCACTTCACCAGTCTTCAACCGTCAATATTAGTACATGTAGTAATATTATAGACTCACAGACGAGATGAATATTGAACAAAACCTGATAATAAAGGACAAGATAAAGATGTAGAAATGTTGAGACATGTACATACCTTACTGAACCACCTGTCTGTTCTCAACAGGACCCTTCTGTCTGTGTCAGCTGACTCCAAGTCAACCAGCAGAGGATTCCTCAATTCAACATCTGCCTCGCTTCAGGTGGGGACGAGGAAGAAGGAAGAGTTTCCAATGAAGAAATAGAAAAATGGTTCTGAGTATTATCATTGTACATACATACAGAGAAAAGACAGGAATGGTCCATGAAAATGGGAGGCCACGATATCAAGGAAAATTGCAGGGATTTAACTTTGCAACAGGGAGAAAACGGAGTGTTTGTAGTCGTTTTGAGTTTGTGATAGCACTATAGTCACATGCTGCACAGTAAAATTACTGCCAGCCAGTTGGAAACCAGCTACTACCTTACAGCTATAGCAACTCTACAAGGGTGCTACAGATGGACACATCAGAATACAGGTGAACAAGCCATCGAGGAAGAGGGGTGGAAAAAAATAAAGCTTGACTTGGCTTGACATTCTTTAGAATGTATCCAATATTCAAAGACAGTAAGTAACTGTGTTCAATTTGTGCATTATTTTTGTGCATTCTTCACCATAATAGGTGTTTTCAACATATCATAACACAGTACTGTATAATGTACAGTATGTACATGTAGTGTTACAACAAAAATGCATGCAGGGATTTTGAGTTTGTGGTGAGTTACGGCAAGATAATGTGAACATGAACCAAGTGCAAACATCTCTGCATCCGATGAAGAGCAGTTTTACCCAATATCATAGTCATCATCCCCAGCTGAAGCACCGGGCTGGTCCAGCTCCTCCTCAACTTCATCTGCCTTGGCGATCTCCAGGTCATCTGAATCTGGCTCGCTGTTCAGATCCGGATCCCGCTGGATCAGAGGTTCTGCCTCCTCCTCGTTTTCCGACTCGGATCCGATATCATCCAGGGCGGTGGTGAGGTGGGCGTCGCCCTGTACACCTGCTAGCTCCTGACAAAGCACAGGGCGGGGATGGTGCAATTTCTCTGTTACATGTACAACTTTAAATCACCAGTCTAACATCACAACAAGCAGTGCCTTTGGTAACAAGGTACACTGTAATCAGAGATGACTTCAGTCACTCTCTCTCCCAAGCCATGCCAGTACTGTGCATTGTGTGTATTGTACTCTCTTACACACACACACACACACACACAGACATACAAACCCCCTGTCCGTACTAGCAAACACATGAATACAAACATACACGTGCACACACACATGCAAAAACAAGCATTGTACACAAACACAAACACACACACATACATACACACAGATGCAAGCAAATACACCCATGTGCACACACACAAAACACACCCACACACAAACAGATAATATACATAATACATGTATGCACACACAAATACATGAATATATATCTAAAATAAAAATCACAAAAAACAAATAGGGATTATTGATGTGTGCACTCAGAGAAAGGCACACAGACAAGCCAAAAGCAATACTTCTGGATGGTTGAAGTACATGTAATTAGATATAGAACAAGTGATGTACAATGCTGTGTCATTAATCTTACCTGTTTTCTATGAATACGCTGCAAGTTGAAGAGTGGTCTCTCCTCTTGAAAGTCATGTTTGTCATCCAACACATCCATTTTCAACACCATTCGCTCCTGAAGCTTCCGACGTTCTTTCTGAACTTCCTTCTTCTTCCTATAAGCATGATAAGAAAAGTACATTGGTGCGATGAATGTTCACATAGAATATAATTATGTAGCTATGAAATAACGCATAGAACATTGCTACAAGCTATATTATTGTGCTATATATATATTTATATATATATATATATATTGCACAAGCTCTGTGTACGAGAATGGAAGAACCATTGACCTTGGATTTGGATTTTTCCCATTGACCTTGACATTAAGAAATAATCTATAACGGCCACCGGTCCCGTAGATACAGAAACACTGCCTATTGCGGCCATACAGTGGCTTCATGTCCCTCTGCGCTGAGTTTCAAATCGTAGTTTGCAAGAATTTGGAGTTTTCTACAGGGTAATTTTGGCGATAGCTGCAGGTGCGCGTGTCTAAAGCGTTAGAGCTCAAGTCTTTGTCTGCAAATTTACCAATATTGCACATGTCAGTATCAACCATTTACGGTAGACTTGACATAAGCAGGGTCAGTTGAATTTTGAGACAATATAGACAATTTTATTTGGTGAGAAAGATCAGTGGGTATTGAAATCATGTGTAACTTCTTGCTCTTGATCAATATTTCTATAGTGGCATTTCTCCAGTCCCTTGAGTGGTCGATATTGACAGGTTTGACTGTAAAGACCTTTTGAGTTGTGCTGCCTCTTCTTGCTGTAGCTGGCTCAAATGTTCCTCTAACTTCAGATCTTCCTCCTCTTCTGCACCAGGACCCTGGGGGGAGCTGGGAGGGTGGGGGAAAGTTAACATCACATTTATATGTACATGTATGGATTGAAGATTTGAAGTTTCTTTAGCTACCTACATGTGTACATTAGTGCTTCAAATTCATGCTGGGAACAGGACTGGAGCACATCCAGGTTACAGAGTTTCTTCCCATTTCTTGAGAGTAAATAAGAAATTCAATCATGCTCACTGTCAACAAGTGCAACTTAACAAAACTGAAAAAAGAAAAAGCACACAAAAGAACTTCACGAAGGCATAAAATGAATGTACCTTTGATCTGTGTCTGCCGAGGACTGCAGCATCTCTTTCATCTTCTTTCTCCATCTCTTTCATCTTCTTTCTCCATCTCAGGAGCAACCTGTCAAACAACAGGGTTTCATCCTGTTTCCATGTACATGTATATGCCCCTAACAATCTGCATACTTGTGGGTAGCCCTGTGAGTAAGGTGTGAGTAACCCTGCCTCTGGACCAGAGTTTGAAACCCTCTGGACCAGAGTTTGAAACCCAAAGGCTGTCACTCAGCCTACTTGTATGGTAGTGGAAGGGGTCCCAGACTTCCCCAGTCTTTTGGCTTGGATGCTAAGCCATGGTCCTGTGTTCAAAGAGAGCTACACCCCAAGCTCATAAACAATCCACGTGCACCACACTTAAGCATTGTGAGAAGGGACATGCTCCAGTTTGT
Organism: Branchiostoma floridae; assembly: GCF_000003815.2. Taxonomy (NCBI): domain Eukaryota; kingdom Metazoa; phylum Chordata; class Leptocardii; order Amphioxiformes; family Branchiostomatidae; genus Branchiostoma; species Branchiostoma floridae. The sequence continues at coordinate 943,097 of NC_049989.1, forward strand.
GTATGTCAAACCAAAATTATTGTTATGCAGGTTGTACTTTCAGAAGAATAATACAGACCACATCATCATTTATCTATGTTCAAACACTCCGATGGCCCTTTGGATGCACAAAACTGTAAAAGTAACAATGCTGGATAGATGGCAGAGGAAATTGTCTACTGCCACACTGTAAATCATTGACTCTTTCACTTGAACCTGAACCTGTGAACCTGAATCTGGACATGAACCTGAACGATCACTAGTAGATAGCCCTACAAACCTGATATCCTTCCTGCCCAGCAGCTTAATGTCCTGGCAGCACAGTTTGATTTCGCTGGTAGTCAGTGGATGGTTGGCAATCTTCTCATCATCAAAGAACAGCTGCCAAAACACATGCATTTATATTCAATTAAACTACCGAGTGGACAATACCCTATTATGTATACAACACTGAGAAAATCAAACACTGGACAGTTAAGAAATTCTAATGCTGTAGAATGAAAAAAAAAAAAAAACGGCGAAGACATTTGTTACTCCATGAAGATGGAGGTATTGTTGCTATATTGTTTTCAGTCTGGAGCTTATGTGGGAGAGAGACTTGAGACTAGGATGAAAGGTTTGGAATGGTTTTTGGTGGGTGGATAGGTGTGGGGATGGTGATGGTGCAGGTGGATTTTGTGCCACCTGTTGGTTGACCTTGGTACTGCAGCAAGCTTTTGTCAAGTAATGAGTAATCCACTGCTTCTGTTATGTTATGCTGCAGATAGAACTGGTGAGCAGAGGATCATGGTCTTGGAAATTTCAGTTTAACTTTGATCCAGAATGACTTCTACCATGTTGCCACAGATGAACTTTCACGTTTGCTTTTTCATTTTTGATTATGCATTTGTACATTATTGCTAGTGGTATGGATAACATACATTGTTATGATATGAGTAAACTAACCTCATTCTTGGAGGCTAACATGTCCATGTAGCTGTCACTGGTGATGAACTCTGACACGTTGGCCTTGTGAAACAGAGTGAGGTCTCCATCAGCATAGCCCTCTGCCTTCGCTTTCTTCTGTTCCAGCATCTTAAGGTTGACCTGGGGAGTCTGCCCAACATCTACTTCTTTGAAGGCAAACCTTGGATCTAAGAACCTGGGGTCAATCTTGTCAGGAGCGATGAAGCCCTGGACACCAGACATAAAGAATGAGCATTAACATAAAACAATACAACATGGTGGAACCCTCATGAAAGAGAAAGAGAGAAGAAGAAGAATACACCAGCAAAAACAACATGTTTTCCATACAGGAAACATAAATAAAACATTGTCTTACCTCACACACCACAAAGATCTCAGCAGACTCATGTCTGGAGGCCTGTGGTTTGGTAGCATGGACCAGCTTGAAGAGCTGCTGGAAGACCCACAGCAAGGCGTGGTAGTCTTTAGAGCGGAAGACCTTAGTGACAAAACAGCCACCTTTACTCAGGACTTCTGTGGCTAACCTCAGCGCGGCCAGCACTAACTGAGCTGTAGAAACAACATGGCCTCATGTAAGCTGCTGGTCAGGAATGATTACTTCTGCAGATGACTCACCAATCAGGAGTCAGCCTTAACCCCCTCAGTTACATGTACAATGTAAGTACCCTCTAATCAGGGCACAGTCAAACTACTTTGAGCCCTGCCACTTGCAGTACATACAATGTACATAAAATGCACTGATACAGGTAATATATAAAACTGCATAGTATATAACACAACCATGCTTACACATGCCCAAAGTACTGCATGTTCCCTAAATTGTCTTACCCTGTTCACTTGCATCCTTGAGCCAGTTGGAGCCGACGTTTGGAGCTCCATCATGCAGTACACAGTCAGCCTGCCAGGTGGCCAACTCCTTTCTTAGGGCCTAGTGGGCAACACAGTTGGAAGTAGATGACTTATAATTAACACTATATATAACAGTACTCTTCATTCATCTTTCTATGAATACAGTTTCATCAACTGCAGGTTGATAAGTCATTATTATATGATTGTTTGTTTATCAACTGATCTATCCACGTCTCAGAAAACATTGTCCTTGCCATATGTATGGGTAGGTAATGGTGCATAGTACTAGTACAAAATCATTTTTTTGTTGGAGCAGTCCGAAAAAACAGACCTGAAAAAAATCAGTGGACCAGATGTAGGACCGATCAGAAAATTAACACATTGTATCGGCAGGGGTTTCCACGTTTTGAGACTTACCGGTCCAAGAAAATAGGAAGTTCATTAGAGGTTATAGTCATTTCTACCAAGTTTTTACTGCCACACTTGGTCTCAAGACGACTGCTTTCAGTCTGTTCCAAAGTCCCCATAGACATGTGCCAAAGATGACGACACGTCTATCAATCGCTGACGCCACCACGAGTTGGGACATGAGTTTCACAGACAATCAGGGCCAGGTTTAGGTCCAGGCCGGGACCTGATCCTCTGGAACTGAACTGGACCTGTGCCTGAATTTTCTGTATCAGTACCAACCCCTAATAAGAACTAATCAAAGTTCATTATACCTAGATTCAAATGAAGGCAGCTGCTGGAAGAAGCCAAAACATTGGTACACAGATCAACTGTGAGAAAAGAGCTTCACTCAAAAAGCCATGCATTAAAAAAATGTAACCGTGTAAGAAAAGACTTAGTCACAAAGAGGAGATAAGTTACATTCTGCTGCAATACTTAAGAAGTTAAGTTAAAGCGTGTTCCATTATCTGTAACATCAGTAACAAAACCATACCACCACTCTCACAACATTTTGTCCATGTGCACCAAGTGCATGAAGCTGTGTTATGTAGAACTGACCTGTCGACACTTGTCTGTGGTGATGTCTGCCTGGATGGTGCTGACATTAGGGATAGGCTTGATAGGCACCAAATCTATACCTGCAGAGAGATACAATCATGATGAACCAGTACCAACAACATGAATGGCAATGCAAGTTCAGGACTTGTAAAATGCTTACCACAGGTTCAGGTTTCACTAAGAAAACAACACATGCGCACCACTCTTCCTACAAAAGAGATTTTAGAAATTATAGTACATACTTCTTCATTAACAACATGTTATTAGTGGTAACACTAAGTACAGTCTACAACATTACCTATATGGAATGGTGCAGGTCAGGTGGAGGTTAACATCAGAAATACCTGCACAGAGTTCTGACACTGTACTGGGAAAGACTGACACATTTCAAATTTATTTCATTGTACAATGTACTGACAAAACTTACCCACAAGAAGACTGGACACTGGCATGTACTTGGCAGCAACCTGAAGCCTAGTTAAAAAACAACAACCTAGATGCATCATTTCATGTTCACACATGGACATGTTTCCTAAATGATCGCTTTTACCAGCATCACTATAAGCTTTAGGTACATTGTGATCGATAAAAATATTCAGTGGAAACATTGTTCTGAAATAAATGAGTGTTACATGTAGCATTAGATCACTTGAACAGTAAACAATGCTGCAGATTTAACAGTATTACTTGTGTTACATGTATGTATGTAGCCCAAACTTGTCCTGCTGTTCCAGGACAGAAATGTATTTAAAATTTGTTGACAAACAAAACTTCAATCTGACATGTCCAAAATTTCTGAACTTCATGACATAAAGTTGATATAATATATTCTCATACGCTCAAAATGACTTGGGCTCCCAAACATGGGGTGGGCTGGAAAACAACTTAAAGCTAGGTGATGCATATTAATACTAATAAATTCCAAAAGTCTCCCTAATATATTAGGTTAAACTGTAGTAAACCGTGTGTCGATTATACTTGATTTGTGACAGTACTATTAATACTGATATTTACTGCTTTGAATGTAAAGAACCAGAACACCACAGCTTACATAGAGAATAATGAATACACCCCTAGCCATTCCCCTGATACCTACCACCCTCCCGGAGCAGCACACAGGTCCACCAGCACCTTGGACCTCTGCAGGAACCCGTATTTCCGGTTCAGCTGGATCAGTTTGAATGCGGATCGAGCTCGGTAGCCTGGAAACAAAAGTAGAACAAGGACTTCACTCTTCCATACTGACTTGTGACCTTCCAGTCCTCTGGAAAAAGGATTGAGATAGCAGACATCACCACCTTCAGAAGTTCACACACACAGAAACACAACACTACTGTTTACATACTGTATATGTGTACGCCGAGACATGCACATATGCACAAACATACACATGACACATGAATATTATCTTCCCTGGACTACGCTGTTTTATTTTATGATGTGTTTGGATAGTCAGTTAAGATAGAAAAATGTTTTATATGATTTAATTTTCAAACATCAACATGTACGCCTCTTATGTACATAATGTATATGATGCTGATAATGTGATCATTGTAAACTTTGACAGTGCAATTCAGGTAGCCCTGGCTACCTGTAAAACTGTTGTCATTAAGAAACTGAAACTGAAATTAGCGTGTGATCCATGATCTCCAATTACCGTCACCGGTGGCAGTTTCTCTTTACACATGACAGAAAGTACCGTCACGGCCCCCCGCTGAACCGACCCAGGACCAGGTCCGGAGGTGGCTCAGGTCGGTTCGCGGAAATACTCACTGTCATACACCCCTTATTTCCAATGACGTTTAACCGACGTCGACTCGAGTGTAAATGCACCTTAGTTTCCTGTGCTGACGGGGGGGTTTCCATTGCTGAGCTGGCCTCATCACTGGACTGGGTTTACGGAAAAGGCTGGGCTGTCTACCTGGGTTGTCTACCTGGGCTGTCTACCTGGGCTGGCTATCACGACAGGCTACTTGGACCTACGAAAGCCCATTAGGACAAAAGCTGTTTTAGCAGTAGGGGTTGTTTCTGCTCAGCGAAGAAGCTGTGTCTGAAGGATCTGTGTGTTATTATGTGAATGACCTGTGTGAAGTGGCAGTGTGTGAAGGAGCTGTTTGTGAAGCAGCTGTGTTTGAAGGAGCTGTACATGTATGTGAAGGAGCTGTGTTTGAAGGAGCCGTGTGTGAAGGGGCTTTGTGTGAAGCAGCTGTGTTTGAAGGAGCTGTGTATGTTACATGACCCAGAGGTTCTGGGTTCGAATCAGTTGATATGCCACCGACCTTGTGCGCTTCGAAAGGGCTCTTAACACGACTTTCCTTCCTTCACTTGGGTAGAGAAAAGAGTATCTAGTTTCGGTAAGGACCCTCCCTTAGATAGGACAAAGAACCCACCACACGTACGGAAATGACTAGGGGTCCTCCCTTCCCAGTGTAAGTGGTTCAAAATCTTAAGTCCTATGGCCACACCTGAGGTAATTGCTGTCGTATTGAGGTCACGTGAGTTAGCGCCGAATGGCAGCAGTTCCAGATCCTTGCACTTTAGCAACGCTTATTTTAAGCTCCTCACAATTCAATTGTCGATCCTAATGTATGGCACAGAAGCCTGGACTCTGACAGCCACTAAAGAACGGCTCCTGGATGCCTTTGACCAACTAGCCACCAGTCTTAAGACTAATCCAATCAGCCCAATAAGTCGTGTTAATAGCCCTTTCCAAGGGCACAAGATCGGTAGCATATCAACTGATTTGAACCCAGAACTTCTGGGTTATGTAACACACACAATAGCTTAACACATAGCTTCTTTCTTCATTGGGCACAAACAACCCCTACTGCTAAAACAGCTTTTGTCCCAATGGGCTTTCGTAGTTGCAAGTAGCATGACATGATAGCCAGCCCAGGTAGACAGCCCAGGTAGACAGCCCAGCCTTTTCCGTAAACCTGCACTGGACTTCCACTGTTCCAGTGCTGACCACCACTTCCAGTGCTGAGAAAGGAGGCCGCTACTTTTGTATATTTGCCATCGGTTACTTACTAGTTACCCGTATTTAAACTAAACTCTATACTATAGCTCCTCTCCCAATCTGTTACTTACTAGTAGTTAAAGGGACATAATGTAGAAATATGGTGCCAAAATTTCAAATGTTCTGAACTTTAAAATCTCCAGTGATATTGACATTTGTAACTTATTTCCAACTTATCTGCGTCATTTTATCACATTTCTAGCACTAATTAACAACGCCAAAGTAAGCCACGACCAAATTCACTTACTTCCGGGTAGCCTACCGGAAGTAAGCCGGCCGTAGATTCCGAATCGACCGTTGCGGTCGCAGATCCTCGGAGCTTCGCGGGGACTTTCAACAAACTTCAGTAACGATTCGAGCGAGCCACCGAACGCGTTCTTAAGCGCACTTTGGTTCGTCGGAGAGTTGGATAAAATGGCGGACAACTCAAGCGGCGGAGGGAAGTGCGCATATTTCGAGACGTTCTCACGGCACAACAAAGTCGTATCAATACGTTGTAAATATTGCTGTGCAGTGTAATAAGGTAGACTCAACTCATAATGTAGAAAAATGGCCGAAAACAGTGACTTTCTTTTTTAGATTATGTCCCTTTAAACCTGCATGGGTTTGCCATGTAATTTGCATTAAATTGTGACTGTCTCATGTCTGCAATTATGTTATCTTTGTTCCTGTGGTTATACCTCAAAATACAATCGTCTAAGTGGAGATCATTAGATTCAATATTGCCCAAGTTTGATGCTACCGTTGATAAGTAGACGATAAACAACAAGTTCCAAACTCAGATTCGCTGTTTTGCCCCCCTCCCCCAAGAAAAAAAAACAGCTGATCATCATAGTCAAACTCTAAAAACCATTACAATATCACGAAAAAAAATCTTATTTCCGTGCACGTACCTGTTTCCTTAGCTAACTTATAGAATTTGTCCTTCCGATGCTGCCCTGTTTTCCCTTTCTTTCCCATTTTAAACTTGGTTGATTTGGAGAGACCGCTGTCCGAGGTCTACACACGTGTGGACTTTCTTTAGTGCCAAGAGGAACTACATGCGGCAATTTCAAACACTTAACGTTATAACTGTAACAGTGGTGTTCAAGGACTGCTAAACCGAAGACGCCTAATGGCTTACTCTGGTTGTTTCATAACCTTAAGTCTATATTGGACAATGATTGGAGAAGAATGAATGTTGTCCACATTATAAAGCAACAGAGAGAAATCTTGAGAATTCTTTGTATTCACTGTCTGAAGATTTCGTTAGAACGAGGTTTCTGATGAATCAGAAATCCTCTTTAGCCTCTTTCACACCCTCAGCTGAACTATCCCAGAAGGCGCGCAATGACGTCACGAAAGCCGCCATCTTGGTTGGTGCACATGGTGGACGTGACGACGGTGTCTTCTCAGTAAAGCCGATATAACACGGTGAGTAGCCTTCTGCAGCAAACCCAAGGGCTCCTGTGTCAGAGTAATAGCTGTGCTATCCTTATGCATACACTAATCCAACCTTGCAACAAGTCCTGGGGTGTGGCGCGATGTTTTCTACGGGCATATGCTAAGGTAGTGAGGGTGGGAGGGGGGCAAAACCGAAGTGCATAATTTTGTGCTACGTTTTTGTATTGTGCAACATCATTAAAAAGATAGATATCCTTATTTTGTCACCACGAAGCAAAGTAATTACGACTACCTCTTCATTCTCAAGGTAAGATGCCTTTGCATCATAGAATTGACTAGTCAGCCTCATGTATATTTTAATTTTTATGTAACGTTATGGTCTGCTACTTAGGCTAAGTACCGTGATCATACTTTTTAACATTCGTGCCATACGGAACGGTTTACGCATACTTTACTGATTATCCTAGTCATAGTATTTATGAAAGTTGTCTAGTGCAAATGATCACGGTAAGGGGGTCCACTAAGACTAAGGCTAAGTAAGACTAAGAGCTATATACATGTATATGCATTTTTCCTGTCCTGTGTGACTATGACTGACTGACCTGTCCTGTAAATGTTACTTTGAAGAAAAAAGAACAGGGGTGCCTAAGCATTTGCATGAATCCTATGAAATTTGTACGAATATTATGTGATACATACAAATGACTACGCGAAAACGCTCAAATCTTATGAAAATCGCACGAATCACTATGTGAAAACGTACAAACCTTGTGTGACACACACGAACCTTATGATGATTTGCACAAACCTTATGCGAAATCGGCCAACCACTGCCGGGGTCACGTGACAACAGACGGAGCGGTATTTTCAAGATGGCAGCTTCGACTTTTTCGGCGACGGAAAAATATAATGTAATGCGCAAAAATGAAGCAAAACAGTAGCCCGCAGGCTATCAAATACGTCTTTGTGGCGGTATATGTCCATTCCATGCCTTGACAGATAAATATCATGGGTAGAAATGCTCAAAATCATTGCTTCTCACCAGCCACTGTTTTGCATAAGGTTTGTGCAAATCTCATAAGGTTCGTGCGTTTCGCAGTGATTCGTGCAATTTTCATTAGATTGGTGCGTTTTCGCATTGTGATTTGTGCATATCACATGATAATATTCATATGAATTTCATAGGGTTTGTGCAAATGCTTAGGCACCCCTGAAGAAGGATGGAACAGAGCAGCTTTATTTCCATATCAATTACGACAAATTTATGATTATTAGATTCTGATTTGCACAATTACCATCTAATTATATGAAGCACAACTTTATCTTCGTGCCAAAAATCATGACAGTGATCCCTTTGTTGAGGTATTCTCTAAGTTACAAAAGGACCATTGGTACAAAAATACACACAAATGCTACCAAAATTGTAACATTCTTGGCAAAGGTAATCAGGGCTCGAAATACTGGGTGCAGGTGCACCCAAAATTAGAGCTGTGCACCCAATTATTTTCTGTGGGTGCACAGGGTGCACCCAAATATTTTCATAGGCTTATGTATCTAAAGATATCAAAGTATACTAGTATACATCATATTCTTGACATCTAAGTGTTAGAAAGATAATAAAAATGTCTGTCGTGGTACTAAGAATTTGACAGCTTGTAGCTAAGTTTTAATATTAGGTTTTTCTGACTTTTCTACTTAAATTCAGGTGGTGCACCCAAAATTTTTGTGGTGCACCCAATTGTTTTAGCTGGGTGCACCAGTGCACCTAATCCCAAAAATGAATTTCAAGCCCTGGTAATATAATGGACCGATCTGAAGCCCCGCCCCCTGTTCGATCATGGTTCTATTTCTAACATCTCCATCAAAAATAGCTATTCTGTCCCACTGGGGCAGTTTAGAATAGGGGGTACTATTTGTTCGATATGGCGTTCGACAGGATCTGTCCATTATGTGTTGAATGTGTTGAATAGCTATGTGTTAGTGGAAATCACTGGACCTCTCCTCACTGCATACCCATGGCGACTCTACCACTGGTCCAGATGTAAAGAAGGTGTGGAAAAGTGCAATCATAATAACTGACATTTCCCATTTCCGCTTTGTGCTGGTCCGTTTTCCTTATGGTCTCTCCAGGTTCCCCCAAAGAACACCTTTCCTCCACTGTCTTGTATAGTAGTAAAACTATAATAATAGGATTTTTGAAAGGTCAGTCAAAATCAAGTCATTAGTCAAAAATCAGTTTGCAGGGTTCTAGCTAGGATAAAATTTTAGCGTAGTGGTAAAGGCGCGGGAGCGAAGCGACCAAGCTCGAGGGCGCGAAGCGCCCGAGGGGGGGATGGTGTGGAAGGGGGGTTTCCCCCCTTCCACGGTATGGAGCTTTTTGAAAAATAGAATTAAAATTGGCCATTCTAAGAGACTTATAAAAGGAAAATTGTTGTTTTCTCACTATGTATTCTTGATGGGTAATTCTTATACTTTTTTTTCTTATTCTTATACTTTTGCATCTTGTCACTGTTACCCAAGTACAAAGGACCTTGTCACTAGTACCTTGTCACAAGATATCTTAACTCAGACACAGGAACAAAAAATTAACAGGAAAACCTAGAAACAGGTAAGTAACATCATTTTACTGAAAAGTTAAGTCAAATCAAAGTTAAGAATTAATTTCAAAATTCTGTAATCATTTCTACATACATTTCAAAATTTGCTTAGACTTTCTCAATGTTCCTCCATTTCAATGCAATGTTCAGAATACAGTGCAGTATTCAATTTCATGGCAGTGGGAACAATGTTTACAATACTTCAAAAAGAATGGCTGCATCACACTGCCATAATCTTGAAATGTTAGATTGGGCCTTGAAAAATATCATATAAAGTAATACATTTGACCTGTATATATGTAATCTGTTCGCAATTTGAGTTGTTGATTACATCCTAGGCTTAGGCCCAAAATAGACCATGACAGAAGAAGTGCACCGACTTTGTGTAAGGCTAGCTACAAATATCAGCACCTAAGCCTCTCTGCATCTCTTGTTTATTAATTCTAGAACTTTAGTTAGACTCAGAGAAAGAACACAGAACACACTTTACATTTTACACCTCCCCCTGCATGTCATATCGTATTGCTGATTACTCTGCTGGCATTACGGGAAGATAGAAAGAAAGCACGCTCGTTTGAGACCTGTGTAAATTGTTACTCCAGTTGAAATTCATACACACCAAATATGGTTTAATGTATTCATCTAGTATGAGGCAGGTAGCACCAGGGAAACATTCCCACGGTTTGCCTACACAAGGCTCCGCCCACACCAGACACTCCGGCACCCCAGCCTGCTGGCGGTAAACTTTCCACAAAGGCTGAAAAACTTAACTCCGCCCTTTTGGGGGCGTTGTCCAGTCAGGTTGTTATTTGTGGGGAGGGCTGGCGGAGTTTGGATTTTCCAAAACATAAAATGAAAACGATGATTAAATGACAATAACAAACGCTCAGAAAACATATATCTGATGGCAACAGTGTTCCAACTTTCTAAAAAATATTTCACATTATATATTGTTAGTTTAGTTTGACTTTCTACTCTGATAAAATGACCAAAAGTATCTGCTACTGTGACGAACTTTCAACGCTCCCCCAAGCACAGCCAGATCGGGGTGTGCCATGATCTAAGTGTCTGGGGGACAAGTGTCTGATTATTTTTTTTTCGCCTCCATAAAAATGTTATTAATGGAGTTTAGTGGAAGCAATCACGCAAGTTACGAGGAAAATAATTGTTGAGAATGGGGAGGAAACATATTTGTAGTTGTATTTGTACAAGTTCCACGAAAAAATTGTTATACTAGGACACTCCCTCGAGGCAAGTTGTAATGAGCCAGCCTAGCCCAAATATGTCATCAAAGAAAGCCGACACTCTAGGTTTGCCACATGGGAGTGCATGAAGACCCAGCCCTGTGCGCACTGGGGGACTCGACAAGTCACGGCAGGTTGTTCCCGCACGTGTATTTGTGTTTTGATCGTTGCGATTCCCTCCGAAAACAACGTTTTTCACATTTGATCTGGCATTACAATTATTGCACAAATAAATAAAGTCAAAATGCCGCTACTCTTTATTGAAAATAAGCGTAGCGGCCCCAAAATAAGCGTAGCGGTCCAAAATTTTAACGTAGCGGGCCGCTACGCAACTTTGCGCTAGCTAGAACCCTGGTTTGTTTGAGTACTAGTAACTGCTACTTGTATTTGGCATATCTTATTACCTGGATATCTAACGTTTATCACCTTGGGGATATGCATATTGTCACCTTACCAGGTTTGACAGTATAAACTATAATGTTTTGTGTCATTATTTCAGGCAAGATGTCGTCCCGTTTTTTTGCCACTGGCAGTGACAGCGAGAGCGAGTCATCATCTGAGTCGGAGGAGCAGACAGTAGTGCAGTCCAAGTCTACTGTTACAACAAAGTTAGTCACTTCTCACTGTCACTTCTTCTTCTTCACCGCATATCAAATTATCATATCACTATCATACTACTGACTTATAATTAGTGATACAGTATACAGGTATATGTGAACATTGCACACAGTCTACCTTTGGGCAGAACTGGGGTCTGTCATAGGACAAATCAGGTCCGGAGATTCAGGTTGACTTAAATTTTAGTTAAAATCTGAACCCATGGCAAACAAACAAACAAACAAACAAAGGAATCTTTCTCAGTGCAAATTTCACAATGTATGGCTTATGAACGGTTGGTTTAAAACAAAGTACTAAAAGTGAGAGATAGGTCTCTGCAAGTCTTGAAATCGTTAAATTGGTTCCTGATATTAAGTTTTTATTTTAACTTGCCTAACACTAATGGTGCCCCAACGACCCACTAGAAGGTCAAGGGATAGGTGAGGTGAGGTGGTGAATTGTTTTTACAAGTCCAGTTCTAGTCTGGTGTACAGGTACACAGTCCTATAATCTGTACAAGTTGCATAAATGCTACATTTGTGTTTCTTTCTAGAGTTTTTGCCTTCAGCGATGATGAAGAAGAAACTAAGCGAGTTGTGCGGAGTGCCAAGGACAAAAGGTAAGATCCTGAAGGCAAAGAGGCTGAAAGGTTTGAAAACACAATATTTCTTCAGGACAATACTTGGGATGAAATATAATGATGTATATATATTCTGTTATATTTTATCTTACTTCTTACCTCATGACCTCAATGAAAAGCAGCCAGCAGGCTGATTTGAGCTTATCATGAATATGACAAAGGTTGAGACAAGCAAAAACACTTTTGTGCACCCAAAATTGGAGCTGTGCATCTTATTTCTGACTGGTGGTACAACAGTGCACCTTGATATTTGTGCAGGGTTACATGACATGTACATGTATGTACCCAAAGGTACTATACTGCATCAGTATATCTATTAGTATGTTCTTGAAAAAATTTAGCAACAACAACAACTTAAAAAATTGCATTACTTGTTTAAAACTTTGAAACCTAAGCTACAGAGTTTGGGGTCAAATTTGCATATCTCCAAAGCATGAAACTGAGTTGGCAGATATTTCTGATACTACTGTGTGCACCAAAAATTTACTCTATGCACCTAATATGTAGGTTTTGTGCACTGTAACGGTGAAGGTATTTGTAAAAATGAGTTTTGAGGAGTTTAAGCTTCATCCAGATAATGTTCAAATACTTGAGCACAATCATGTTTGTTTTATTCCAGGTTTGAGGAACTCCAAAATGTCATCAAGCAGTTGCGTAACCATAAGAAGATCAAGGATATATCCAAAGTCTTGGAAACGTTTGAAGACCTCACCAAAGCCTTGCAGAAATCACAGAAAGTTAGTATTGATATTGTTATGAGTCATATGACTTGTGCATACTGGTAACTGGTAAAAGGTGCAGAATAGCAGAACCCTGCTGTACTGGTACTGGACCTGAATTTATCAGGTTGATCAGGTTTATTGACTGGGATGGCAGGTCAGGGACGCCACTTTGACAGATAACATAACATAACCATTAAATTACAGCCACCTACATACATAATTGCAGCACAGAACAACACTTTTGTAAGAACTTAGTGAAAGTCTTTTTTTTCTATACATTTATACCTATATGCAGGGCCCAGAATACACTTGTGGGTCAACTTGCACGTGTGCAAGCTCAGCCAAAAGTTACTTGCACCAAAAGAAAATAACTTGCACAACCTAAAGTAGTGTACTATTTACCCTTTATCTCCTCTTCTATAAATTTACAAATGTACTAGTACGTGAGTAAAAGGGGATACATGTATATGAAGATACATGTATGTACATGGGATACCACATATTTGGATATTTGTTTTTCCGTAGTGCATTTCATTGTTGGTTTTAAATTGTACAAACAGTTTCATAAAAAGGTGAATTTAGGCTTAATTTAAAGACAATATCATGGTGTATGAGGGCTTGAAATACTGGGTGCATGTGCACCCAGGTGCACCCAAAATTGGAGCTGTGCACCCGATTATTTTCGTGCACCCAAATATTTTCATAGGCTTATCAGGGCTCGAAATACACTTTTCAGTCAGGGTGCAAGTTAAGCCAAAGGTAACTTGCACCAAAAGAAACTTACTTGCACAACCCAAAATAGTGAACTGTTAACCCTTTATTCTTCTTCTGAAAATTTGCAAATATATGGGGATACATAAAGACCACATGTTTGGATATTTGTTTTCCAAAGCGTATTTTATTTTGGATTTCAAATTGTACAACAAATGTGAATTTAGGCTTAATTTCAGACAATTTAATGTCTACAACTTGATAAGATCAATATATTTCTTGTGGACTCTTCGAGTGACTTCCATCACTATTCTTAACCATCGCTAGAACAACTCAATACAAACACATATAACTGGAAAATCCAGTTGATCATATCAAAGTCACTAAATTGTATGCAAAATGTATTTACTCATATGCAAATCAAGGTAAGACAACACCATAGGAATTATTAGCATTATAGAGATTGAATTGTCTTCAAATTTTGTTTACCTGGATGTCTAACCAAGTTTAGAAATAACAAATTTAGGCTATTTTTTTATTCAGTGTTGTTTTCTTTTACCTTTCAATGGCAGACAATATTCTTGGTGTGTGTAAGCTTTTTCTAAAGTCAGGTATTAGTGGATAAAAGTAACTTGCACTGGTGCAAGTTTGGTCCAAACTTACTTGCACCACACCAATTTTACATGCACAAACTTGCATATGCATGTGGTATTTCGAGCCCTGCTTATGTATGTAAAGATATCAAAGTATACTTATATCATAATATTATTCTTGACATCTGAAAAAGTGTTAGAAAGATAATAAAAATGTCTGTCATGGTACTTTAAGAATTTGATAGCTTGTAACTAAGTTTTATTATTAGAATTTTCTGACATTCTACTTAAATTTAAGCGGTGCACCCAAAATTTTTTTGGGTGCACCCAATTTTTAAAGCTGGGTGCACCAGTGCACCTAATCCCAAAAATTCATTTGAAGCCCTGCGTATGTATACATAAGCTTTAATGTCAGTGGATAAAAGCAACTTGCACTGGTGCAAGTTTGGTCTGAGAGTACTTGCACCACAGCAATTTTACATGCACAAACTTGTATGTTCATGATTGTGGTGGTATTTCGAGCCCTGATATGATACCTCTTAGCTAACTGGTTTACTTTTTTACCTTAATAGGTTGGTGTCTAGCACAATTGGATGTTATATTTTGTACCAAAACAATTTTGCTACCAAGGAATCTGTTTGTTGCAGTATTTAACTACTGGTGTTTTAAAATCCTATCTTCAATGTAAACAATGCTTATAACTGCTAACTGTGAGTTTGACTGTAGAAACTTGGTAGAATTGACTATTCACTAATTAACTCTAAATCTACTATTAATCTCTTCTATTATTTTC
The DNA here is from genome assembly GCF_000003815.2 of Branchiostoma floridae. Classification (NCBI taxonomy): domain Eukaryota; kingdom Metazoa; phylum Chordata; class Leptocardii; order Amphioxiformes; family Branchiostomatidae; genus Branchiostoma; species Branchiostoma floridae. The sequence goes on from NC_049989.1 coordinate 958,198, forward strand.
TTTGACCAGTAAGCCCCCAAATGTGTAGATGCATGCCGATATAATGTGTTCATTTTCTATTTTGTCCAAAACCCAGTCCACTGATATTTTCAGGTCCAGTTTTATGGACTGGTCCAAAAAGATTTTTTTGAGTGAGCCGTTGGGCATGCCGCTAATGGATAATATTCTTCATAATTTCTCAGAGTGACTTGGTGATGAATGCATCATGATCTTCCCTGATTTCTTGCAGGTTATTGAGAAGGAGGGAGGTGTGCCCAGGTTTTATATACGAGCACTGGTTGAACTGGAGGATTTCGTCAATGAGGTAATAGTCTGTCTGTCAAATCAGTAACGGGCATATGTACAAATGTACTTGGTATAGAAATCAGTCCTAGCTGGTTGAACACAATAGTACCAAAGTCCAAGGCTAGATTGGAGTTGAGCAGGTACATGTTTTCTTATGATTTGATATCTGCCTACACATGTTCTGGTGCATGTACTGTGTATTAAATGTTAATTTGTTTTTAAGCTAACTAGTCATCCAAAGTTTCCAGTAACTGATATGTTTTAAACCCTCATGTATAACAGAATCAAATCATAAGAAAATGTACCTGTACATTGATCAGTAGCCATTTTACTAAAACAGTTGATCTGAAAGACATATAGGAAGCTCTAGAATGATGATTGTACTCATACTTTGTTTATTTATTTTTTGATCTTATAGGGTGGCCCCTTCAGTCAGCAGACTGATTTCCAAGGGAGCCCTGTACTTGACATTGACATTGTGGAGAGAACCCAAAAGATTGAGATTGTAGGAGTCAAAGGTGAAAGAGGTGTAGGTACAAACCTATTGGTACAAGCCCAACGAGAGGGCACAAGATGTTGGAGAAGTATGATTTTGATTGATGTTTAACCCTCACCATACTGTTTCCCTCCCCACAGACCTGGGAGGACAGGGAGGGACGCAAGAAGCTGAATAAGGTTAACTCCAAGGCCTTGACCACAATGCGTCAGAAGCTTCGCAAGTACAACCGTGACTTTGAAGCCAAGATCGCGTCGTACCGTGAGAACCCTGATGCCGGGGACGATCAGGACGGAGCGGAGGACGACAGAGACAAGTCGGACTCGGACGATGATGATGATGATGAGGCCCAACAGCAGAAGAAGAAGCCAGCAGCTCCAGCTGAGGCTCCCGACATGAAGAGCCAGTTTCTGAAGGGTGGAGACAGCGAGGTATGTACATGTAGGAACTGGAACTGACTTCAAAATTGGCATTTTAACCTTCCATTGTGTTTTCATAATAAGTTAGGAAAGAATGGAGCCGTAATTAATATTGATAGATGGGCATGAAAGAATTCTAAATCTAATTTTTGGAGCCATATTGTTGACGTCATCAGGTTTTATTGCCCCTAATATTATTTTTTTCTATGAGAAAATACACGCACTTTGGTACATACCATTGCAATGAAACTATGTTTTTCATGTGCATAATGATGAAAGCTATAAACTCACGGTTGCGCAAATTGATATCTATTAACAATCTGTCGTAATTGGAAAATATTTGTTTTCATCTAATTAAAAAAAATAATCTTTTTTTAATAACTACAGATCATTAGTAGATATCAATTTGCGCAAGAGTGAGTTTGTAGCTTTCATCATTGTGTACACGAAAAACATAGTTTCATTGCAGTGGTATGTACCAAAGTGCTGTATTTTCTCATAGAAAAAAATAATATTAGGGGCAATAAAACCTGATGACGTCATCAATATGACCCAAAAAAAATCAGATTAGAATTCTTTTTTGCCCATCTATCAATATTAGTTACGGCTCCATTCTTTCTTAATTCATTAATAAGAAAACGATGGAAGTTCAAAATGCCAATTTAGCCAAGCTAAATACCTTAAGGGAGATCTTTGTACGGAGAATGTCACTTTTAGCCTAGTATTGCAAAGCTATTTTACAATTACATATCAGTACCAGGTCGTGTGGCTTGCTTTTCTTTTATCGTTTACAAGGTGTTCATAACTAGTTAATAACAAACAAACTGAACCATAGAGATTTTCTTTGACTTTGGAATTCTATAATATTTGCACCAATTTGTTTTGGATTTTTTTTTTTATACAGACGAAACTTGATGTTTGTGCAGATGTCATCCATTTAATGGATTTAACATGGGAAAATGTAGATTTATAGTAAATTCTACAACCTATCTTCTGCTACAGGGCAGCGATGACAGTGACATGGACTGGCCGTCAGACTCCGACAGTGAATCTTCAGACTCCTCTGAACCAGAGGGTGGCTATACCAACATGGCAGCCAAGTTCTTAAAAAAGTAAGACACTCAGTTTTCCTCTACCCCTATGGTATGTATCATTGCATTGTTGTGTTTTGTAAAATGAAGATTGATTTGCACATGTATATCGCCTTAATTTTATAAAGTATAAGCCTTCAGTCTTAACAAAGTATGCAACCACATCTAGACAACATTTATCACTGTACATGGATTCACTTTGGTATGTATGATAAAATTTGCTGAACATCAGAACTCTAATTCGATGGGTGATTAATGCCTACATGTATATTTAAGTCCAGCCAAAACAAGAGACATATTAAAGTGGTCTTCCGTGTACATGTGTCAAAAACATATAGCAGTCCCATTTTTATTAAACAGCATTAATGACATTACCTGTCATGTCATGTCTGAATGCCATCAGTTTTCAATGCACAGTTGTCTTTTGTCTGAGTGCGTCATTCTGCCTTGCCCCCTGTGTATATCCCCAGGACCACAGCAGCAGAGGAAGCAGCGAAAGCCGCCAGGAAACAGGAGAAGAAGGAGCGTAAGGCTCGGGAGCAGCGCAGGGAGGAGGAGGAGAGAGAGATGGAGGAGGGGGAGTGGACGGAGGTGCAGAGAGGAGCTCCCATGGCTATGGTCAGTACTGATACTGTTGTTACACTACGGTAGAGTGGAGGGGGAGTGGACGTAGGTGCAGAGAGGAGCTCCCATGGCTATGGTCAGTACTGATACTGTTGTTACACTACGGTAGAGTGACAGTGGAGGGGGAGTGGACGGAGGTGCAGAGAGGAGCTCCCATGGCTATGGTCAGTACTGATACTGTTGTTACACTACGGTAGAGTGGCAGTGGAGGGGGAGTGGACGGAGGTGCAGAGAGGAGCTCCCATGGCTATGGTCAGTACTGATACTGTTGTTACACTACAATTATCGGACAAACTCAAACAAAGACACGGTTTGGCAGAAAAAGGAAAAAGTTTAATCAAGTAAAACTTTTTCGGAGAAAAACACAGCACTAATACTACATCAACAATTATGATAAAATTCTTAACCTTCAATAACATTTGGTGGAGAAAGGGGTGGAGGAGGGTGAAAAGGGAGAAGAGAAGAAACGTGCTACCCGCCTGCCCAGCAAACTTCAAGTGACGTCACTCTCACGTGTTCCGGGTCAAAGGGCAAACGGGCCGCACAAAGACAGATACAGTTTGCGATTAATTAATAAAAATTACAAGATGAAATTTTTCTCAAATTATCGGACAAACTCAAACAAAGACACGGTTTGGCAGAAAAAGGAAAAAGTTTAATCAAGTAAAACTTTTTCGGAGAAAAAACACCAAAATAAAAGGCCAAACCGCTAAAAGAAAAGAAATAATATCATAGACACATTTAAAAACGAATAATCAAGAAAACACCACCACCACACTAACAATGAACATATTACCAAACGATTAATACTCTAAACGGTTACTCTAAAACACTGCAATGTCTTCAACGACGCTATGAGACATCTTCTTCCTCTGGATATACGTTACCATTCTATAACACAAACGTAACCTTAGGCTAGTAACTCAGGGAACTCGCAAATACAGACTAATGCCGTCAACTTATGAATATACTTTAACCTTCTAAATTAGAGCAAAACCTAACGTGGTACTCAATAGAACTTGTTAATACAGTAGATGATCCTCGGAACGTCGGTCGCATGCGACACCATAATAATACCGGACAAAAGGGAGACATCTTAATCTCCATTACTGGAACATACAACACCCTCTCTGCACATTGTAAAGTCTTAGACCACCTGGCTCTGATCAGCAACATTCTTGTTTACTGCAAACCATTTAAAGTGAACTGCTTAGTAAGGTCGAAACCGTATTTGGACATAAAGTAATATTTTCGCTGAAACATAAGGAAAACTTAATATCACTGACCACGTGGTCGCCTAAATGAGTCCGAGGTAACTGAGAGCACTTAATCCTAAGTAAGACTTCCGGTGTGAAAGGCAACTGCTGGCGAGGCGTATGTCCCGTTTGTTTCTCAAATCCTACTGCACACATAGTAGTCCAAGCTCAATTTGAGCTGGCATAGTCCATAAACACAACAGAATAAACAAACCTTAAAACCTATTCTATTGATAAGGGCAATCCAATATGGAGTTCTCCTGGAATACCGGAATGTCAACTCTAGTCCGAAGTCGAACTGCTCAGAATGATAATCCGAATGATGTCATCGGGAAGGTGATCTGTAAGTCGGTTATGACTGCCTTAAATATGTGCGGTATTAACCTGGAACGCAGAAGTGGCTGGCAACAGCCACAGCTCCCTAGCACAGTGTTGCAGATTCAAATCACATCCGAATTCCACAGGTTTACAAACACATGTCCGGCCATGTAATCACGGTATAACTTGCATAGTGTTGCCGCGATCCCGATCACGTCCGAGTTAAACAGTCACGTAAACACACGTCAGGCCATATTATCACGGTACAGCTCCCTAGCACAGTGTTGCAGATCCCGTTCACGCCCGAGGTCACCGCATAAACACATGTCAGGCCAGGTTATCACGTTATAACTATCACAGTGTTGTGGATCCCGTTCACGCCCGGGGTCAACACATAAACACATGTCAGGCCAGGTTATCACGGTATAACTAGCACAGTGTTGTAGATCCCGTTCACGCCCGGGGTCAACACATAAACACATGTCAGGCCAGGTTATCACGGTATAATTAGCACAGTGTTGTAGATCCCGTTCACGCCCGGGGTCAACAAATAAACACATGTCAGGCCAGGTTATCACGGTATAATTAGCACAGTGTTGTAGATCCCGTTCACGCCCGGGGTCAACAAATAAACACGTGTCAGGCCAGGTTATCACAGTATAATTAGCACAGTCTTGTAGATCCCGATCACGTCCGAGTTCAACACGTAAACACACATCAGGCCATGTTATCACAGTATAATTAGCACAGTCTTGTAGATCCCGATCACGTCCGAGTTCAACACGTAAACACACATCAGGCCATGTTATCACAGTATAATTAGCACAGTCTTGTAGATCCCGATCACGTCCGAGTTCAACACGTAAACACACATCAGGCCATGTTATCACAGTATAATTAGCACAGTCTTGTAGATCCCGATCACGTCCGAGTTCAACACGTAAACACGGGATCACGTCCGAGTTCAACACGTAAACACACATCAGGCCATGTTATCACGGTATAACTAGCACAGTGTTGTAGATCACGATCACGTCCGTCTTCAACACGTAAACGCACGTCAGGTCAGGTTATCACGGTATAACTAGCACGGCTGCAGATCCCGATCACGTCCGACTTCAACACGTAAACACAGGCCATGTTATCACAGTATAAAGAAATACGCTGTCCGAACCAACGGGCTCCCATTTCCTGGCCGCGGGGAGGATTATCAACATCTCAAGCGAGCGTATCTTTGATCCGAACTTCTCCAACACGTGGTCTGGGAACAAACTGTGAAGAACTGTCCCGAGTCGCGAAATCTGCCGCACCCCGTGGCACCAGCATCAGTCATAACCAACTCGTCCGGATAGCTACAAATGTCGGGAACCATCATCGATACACCGTTGTATGTGCCCATGACTCTTTGCCACCACAGAAAGCCCGATCGGAAGTCCCGTGACAACCGCAGACTGTGGTGATTCCGCAGTAATGAACGCAATAGCTTCAACATTCGAGATATAAACAACCACCCAGGTGGCACAATGTCGAGCCTACCAATGAGAGACTGAATGTCACGTAGTGATTCATATGTTGCAAAACTAACGTTGGATTAAACAGCTCTGACGGAATCTTGATATGTTATAAAATACGAATTCCAAATATCAATTATTAGTATGATGTGTTCATAATTCTCGAGTAACGTTCTCCAAGTATATATTTTTAGCTTTGATTTCACAAGTACTGGCCTAAGTGCGCCGATAAAATTGTGAAGATTACCGTGTGTCGCGAACTCTTCATGTAACTTGATCATCTTGTGAAAGTTCGCGTGAAGGACCGAGTCCCTGGGAGAGGTGGGCGGGGTCTCCGGAGTTGTGGTTTGTCCTGTCTGTGGAGCCGCCAAATGGCCGGGGTTTGTACTGGCAATCCTGATTCGGATGTGGTGCTCGGATGTCGGACACGTTGCCACGAGCGGCGCCAGCTTGTGTCCGGTAGTGGCTCTCTCTGATGGCATCAAAGGTGCCGCGGCTTCCCCACGTGAGCGATCCATACTCTACCCCGTATAGTAAAGATGCGTTGACTTCCCGAACCAACTTCCAGTCATAGTTCACAGCATCGAACGTAAGGTCTGCCAGATGAACTAACTGATGCTCTGCGTCAACCGAAACCCGGTCCGAATAAAGAACATTCTTCAGAAAGCCGCGCACAAACATTAGCAATGTTAACTGATCACAAGCCACGCCCCCTTTATTTCCATATCCTGAGAAGTGCACCATAGGTTGTGGCCAATCAAGTTTGACATGACGGGTGCCCGAATCATCAATAGTACGAATTGGACCGCTCTTACCTGCCCGGCGTCGGTGGCGCTTAGTAGAACGTGAGCGGGAATCATCAGACATACCCGAAGTGCCCGAATCATAGCTATCACAGCGCCGGCGTGATATGGAAAGTTTTGAAGAGACACGTTCCCCCTTCATCCTGCAACTCTTCCCGCGCGACCCCCTGCGTCGCTGGCGCCTCCTGAGTTTTCTCATGAAATCTGACTCCGTGCTGTCTGACTGCGACAAACTTGAAACGGAGCCGCGATCCTCGTAACGCTTGCTCCTGGGTGGTTTCCCACGGCTGGTATGTGGATCCAACAACTCGTCCCGCGCTTTATCTACTTCCTTGATTGACCCCGGGACTTCTGAGATCGCGAATGTCAGATGCTGTCCGACCAGACCGCTCGCACCAGGTCGGAAACTTTGCTGTGATTGTCCCGCAGGAAACCGCAACTTCTCCTCAACGTGAGAGCTGCCCCGCTGCTGCTTGAAACTCTTCATCCGATGGACCTTCTCGTCGCTCAAACTTGCAGTTCCCGCGGCCGTATGAACCTGGACGGCCTCTCACTGGGAGTCGACACGCTCCTCAGTGACGTCCCGACGTCTCTTGCACAAAATCAGACTCCATACGAGCAAATCCGAGAGAACAGAAACTATGAAAAGGGAGAAGAGAAGAAACATGCTACCCGCCTGCCCAGCAAACTTCAAGTGACGTCACTCTCACGTGTTCCGGGTCAAAGGGCAAACGGGCCGCACAAAGACAGATACAGTTTGCGATTAATTAATAAAAATTACAAGATGAAATTTTTCTCAGGTAGAGTGGAGGGGGAGTGGACGGAGGTGCAGAGAGGAGCTCCCATGGCTATGGTCAGTACTGATACTGTTGTTACACTACGGTAGTGGCAGTGGAGGGGGAGTGGACGGAGGTGCAGAGAGGAGCTCCCATGGCTATGGTCAGTACTGATACTGTTGTTACACTACGGTAGAGTGACAGTGGAGGGGGAGTGGACGGAGGTGCAGAGAGGAGCTCCCATGGCTATGGTCAGTACTGATACTGTTGTTACACTACGGTAGAGTGGCAGTGGAGGGGGAGTGGACGGAGGTGCAGAGAGGAGCTCCCATGGCTATGGTCAGTACTGATACTGTTGTTACACTACGGTAGTGGCAGTGGAGGGGGAGTGGACGGAGATACAGAGACGCGCTCCCATGGCTATGGTCAGTACTGATTCTGTTGTTACACTTCGCTAGAGTGGAGGGGGAGTGGACGGAGGTGCAGAGAGGAGCTCCCATGGCTATGGTCAGTACTGATACTGTTGTTACACTACGGTAGAGTGGCAGTGGAGGGGGAGTGGACAGAGAGGAGCTCCCATGGCTATGGTCAGTACTGATACTGTTGTTACACTACGGTAGAGTGGCAGTGGAGGGGGAGTGGACGGAGGTGCAGAGAGGAGCTCCCATGGCTATGGTCAGTACTGATACTGTTGTTACACTACGGTAGAGTGGAGGGGGAGTGGACGGAGGTGCAGAGAGGAGCTCCCATGGCTATGGTCAGTACTGATACTGTTGTTACACTACGGTAGTGGCAGTGGAGGGGGAGTGGACGGAGGTGCAGAGAGGAGCTCCCATGGCTATGGTCAGTACTGATACAAAGATGAAGTCCAACAATTGGCATCGTAGCTGCTGCCTGCAGGGGACCTGGTATGTTTGTGTTAGTTCGTAAACAGCATAAATTAAGAAGTGGATGCATTGTTATGATATTTCATAGTTGGGTAGATGCTGATGAAGGAAAGGTCGTGTTTGGTAATAGGCCTCCCTAATGGCTAATTATGGTACTACACCAGGACCTGCGGATTTGATATCTTTAGTTAGTTTTTTTTTTTTAATTGCTTGTCCTATCTAGTGAAGGATTAATGTATTTGATTCCACAGATTTGCAACAAGAATGCGCAAAATTTAAGTTTGACATTGAAAATGTAAATGTCCTCATGCATTTCAGTTTTACTTTGTTAAACTATATTGTATCACTAGAGTTTTGGCCAAAGTCTTAAAAATACATGTAATAATGTATGCATACATGTATGTATATGTGAGTGTATGTGTGTGTGTGCATGCAAGGGTGCGTGCATTCATGTGTGCGTGTGTGTGTGTGCGTGTGTGCGTACGTGTGTGTGTAACTGCAATTGAAAATATACATGACAATTGTGTGCACAATGTAGCAATGCCATACATGCTCAGTGCTGCTATTGTTGTCTGTAGGACAGGAAGGGTTGCAAGTCAGCAAACGATGGGGTGTGAAGTCTGCCATCCCTGATTGCTTTGTTTTTTCATGTTTGTTAGGAGAAGCCCAAAATGTTTGCCAAGGGAACGGAGATCAACCATGCCGTGGTGCTGAAGAAACTGAACGAGATCCTGGCTGCTCGCGGGAAGAAAGGCACGGACCGCTCGGAGCAGATCATGCTACTTGCAGTATGTACATGTCTGTTAACTCACTTTCATCAGTTTGAAGTGGGAATTCCTCCAAGGCAAGATGGTGGAGTGTCTCAAAATTGTACAGATCTTCAATAAACTTCCAATGACTACACATTAGGAGGCATTTTCTGACCAGCACATTTTTATAGTACAGGACATTTTTCCAGTAGGGAAAACATATTGTTTTTGTTGGTGTATTCTTTTCTTTTCATCTTTTTTTCTTTCGTCTGAAGCCAATGAAATCTTAGATTGAATATTAGCTGTTTATGTAAATATGAGCAATTTTTTATATATTTCTATTTTTACTGTAGGACTAGCCTGAAGGTATAAAATAATTTATCAAATACCTTCAGGCTAGTCCTACAGTAAAAATAGAAAACTATACAGAAAACTCTAATCATGTTGGTGACCTGCATTTGATGATCTCTTTTGTTTACCAGGAACTGCGGAGAATTGCAGAGGAAAACAACCTTGGTCTGGGGATGACTGTGAAAATTCTCTTCAATATCGTAGCATCCATCTTTGACTACAACCCCAACATCGCCACCTGCATGAAGGATGAGATGTGGGCAAAGTCAGTAGATAAGAAACCTACAAACTTGTTACCTTGGCCCTGTTTTTGATAGCATTTGTGTGTATGTAGGAAAGCTATGTATCTTTCTATGTAGCCTGGATACCAGACCCCAGCCTGATCTCAAAAATACTATTAATGCATTTAAGTTGGCGGGGATTTAATTTCGTGGTAGCAGGAAAGGGGACTTTTCGCTGTGGTTTTCAGTTTGCGGTAGAAAGAAATTGTAAACTTTACAAATGAAAAGGGAAAAAAAATGAAGACAGATACAGACACACATACAAGTCATAGATTAAAAACACAATAATCAAGATAGGTTAAATCAAGGTCGTCTGTAAGATTTCGAAGATGTACCCCTAAATGTCAATACCAGAATGTTTTTTAAAAGTTCAAACTCCTATAATGAGCCCCTTTACTAAATGTCACTCCAAACAGATGCATCACTTACATCACAGAGATGATGGACATACTGATCGACAATAGCAACATCTTTGTGGGAGCTAATGTGCTGGAGGAGTCCGAGGCTATTGAGGTGGGTTCGCAAAATATTCTTAAGTCCCAATTTAGCAACAGTTACTGTTAGATATGACAAAAAACATGCTTTTCTCTACTGAACCTCTCCCAAAACACCCAAGATGCTCAGATGAGCAGAGAGTATAGCCGAGGTACTTACAGGGCAGAGTGATGGGAGTACTACATGTACAATTTCACCAAGTTGAATGTGGCTGTACATGTACATTTTGTATATGTCCTACCAGCCCATGTGATGTGATGTATTTACGCTGAATCTGACATGAAAGCAACAAACTGTATTTGCTGACACTGTGTTCAGTACATACATGTACATGTTATCATATACCTCCTAAAGACATAGATACATAGTTTGTGTATGATTTTGTGCTAA
>NC_049989.1:972594-1001934 GCF_000003815.2 Branchiostoma floridae
CATTGTGTGCTTATTGTGTGCATAGTACATGTATGCCTGTGTGTGCCCATGTCTGTGTATTAGGGTGTGTTAGTATGTACACATGTGTGTGTGTGTGTGTGTGTGTGTGCGCAGGAGAGTGTGTGTGTGTGTTTGTGCGTGTTGGTAAGTGCATTGTGTGCTTATTGTGTGCATAGTACATGTATGCCTGTGTGTGCCCATGTCTGTGTATTAGGGTGTGTTAGTATGTACACATGTGTGTGTCTGTATGTGTGTGTGTGTGCAGGAGAGTGTGTGTGTGAACAGACATCTTGTCTAAGCTGTTATGACTTATACCAATCTACCCTTGATATGTTACAAGTTGTGTCAATTATCAACTATTTGAAAAAATAACCTCCAATTTAGATTACCTAACCTTATCACCAATTCATATAACATTTTTTTAATTGCCCTTTTCTCAGGCTGAAGGATGAGAAGAAAATTGAAGTGCTTGTCGTGCGTCTCCAGAAGTACCTTGAAGAACGGGGTACATCTCAAGAAATCTGCAGGGTGTACCTTCGCAGGATTGAACATGTGTACTACAAGGTACATCTCAAATTCCTACCCAAGGCTCTAAATCTGTTTTTCTGCTAAGATTCAAAATTACCTATATGACCAGAAATATCACAGGTCTGTACAGGCTGTTACTTGTAGATGTTGTTATACATTTTCCCTCTTCGGTATGACTATGAGTATGACCATCACAGTTGTACATATAGATGTTGTTGTACTTTTTCCTCTACAGTATGACCATGAACATTTCAAGTCTGTAGAGACAGTTGTACAAAGTCATGTAGATGTTGTTATACATTTTCCCTCTTCGGTATGACTACGAGCATTACAAGTCTGTAGAGATAGTTGTAGATGTTCTGTATTTTCCCTCTACTGTATGTATTGTAATGTTCATAGTCAAACTGGGAAAAAACGTTGTTGTTATACATTTTACTTCTACAGTATGACTACGAACATTACAAGTCAGCAGACCTGATCAAGAAGACTGTTGAGCAGAAGGTGGAAGAAGGGAAGGATGGGGAGGAGGAAGTGAAGGATGGGGAGGAAGTGAAGGATGGAGAGGATGAAGGGAAGGATGGGGAGGTGACTCCTCAGGAAAAGGGTGGGCAGGAAGCCAAGGACATGGTTGATGGAGAGAAGGTATGTGCATTTGTATCTGCAGTTTTCCTTTACTCAAGGTCCTCTACTCAAGACATCATTTGGCCTCTGTGCATGCAGTGTCCCACAATTCGTATTGTTAATTAGAGCAGTGAATGGAGTTATAGAATAATGATAGCTTTTGATAGCGAAATCTCTGATTGGCTCGAACAGCTATTTCTTTGTGTAAGCTCCCATCTGATAGGTATACATGTAAAGACATAGCATAAAATAACTAGAGTTCGACGAACACATCCCTTCGCCAAATAACCATGACTTTATTTAAGACTTTAAGGTCTTATTCATGTACTACTAAATAGTACCTACCCGAATAGAAAATGACTGCATGAACTGTGTTCCTCACAAACCCACAAATGCTACCAAAAACAAGACTGTGACCACAGATGACCTGGTAGCATCCCTGGTCAATCAGAATTTCATGCTTGTCAGAGGATTTACTCCCCAGTGTAAGAACGTCCAGCTCACAAGGCTCCTCGAGCAAAACATCTGAGAAACAACTGTGTCCATAGATATAGGTCAAAATGAGATATATAGAAAACAGTTTATTTATGATTATAACTAGATGCATCTTTAATTTCCATGTAATTATTATCTAAGGTACCATTCAGCCAAAAATAATGCAAACAAGTTTGAAAGTCCTATCATGGAATTCAGTGGATTTCTAAACTTTCCTCATTAATTATGCAAATTAGCTGTTGATTTGCATAATAAGTATTGCATTATGTAAGTCATCACTTAGGCTATCTACCACTCAAAAATCACGACCACAGCATGTTCAGAACATGAGATGTCAAAAATTGAAGTTTTGCTGCAGTACCTTAGGAAGCTGCTAGGGGGCCCACTATTATACTCGACCTTTGTTGTCCTGACCCCTACCCACCTACCAAATATTATCAGGATCCTTTCAAGGCCTCTCGAGTTATGCATTCCACAAACAAACGGACGCACACACTCGGCCCACTACTGTTCTAACGAAAAATGCTACGCCAACTATTTTCAAACACAACCTTTCTTTCCGCAACTGCTACTCAAATACCAAATATCATGAAAATCCATACACAGCTTCATGACTTATATGCTGTTGGCATGGATTTTTGAACTTTCTTCATTAATTATGCAAATTAGCTGCTGATTTTACATGATTAGTATTACATTATGTAAGTACTCACTCATTCTATCTACATACCAAATATCCTGATGATCCGTCAACATGCTCTCGAGTTATTTTCGTCGAAAGTTTGAAAGGTAATCGATGCTTGCAGTTCCAAAAAAGCTATAGGGGACCAAAAGTCACAGCACTTCTTTTCTGCCCCAAGGGCTATCTATCACTCAAAAATCATGACCACAGCATGTCCAGAACACGAAGTGTCAAAATTAAAAGTTTTGCCGCAGTACCTTAGACAGTCACTAGGGGGCCCATTATCGAACTTCACCTTTGTTTTCCTGACCCCCACCCTCCTACCAAATATCATCAGGATCCATTCAAGGGTCCTCGAGTTATGCTGTTTAGAAGAAAGCGGACGCACACGTTTGGCCCGCTATCGCCCTGACAGAAAAAGGCTACGCCAGCCATTTTCGAACACGGCCTTCCTGTCCGCAACAGCTACTCACATACCAAATATCATGAAAATCCATAGACAGCTTCTTGAGTTATATGCTGTTGACCTACATATAGGGACACAACATAAGGCCTTAACCAAAAAATATAACCTTCTTGGCGAAGGTAATGATAAAAATGTCTTTGTATATCATACATATAGGGTCTGCATAGGGTTTGTAACTTGCAATTTGCCCACATGTAACGTTATCTCACTCCTTCTTACAGCAGAAAGTACATGTGCCTGCCTCTTTTTTACAGCAGAAAGAAAAGACTGCAGTCATAATGGACAAGTTGTGCAAGTACATCTATGCCAAGGACACCACTGATCGCATCCGCACGCGAGCCATCCTGTGTCACATCTACCACCACGCCCTCCACGGACGATGGTACGAGGCCAGGGACTTGATGTTAATGTCACATCTCCAGGACACCATCCAACACTCTGATGTGCCAACTCAGGTCAGGATGTGCCTATGTTCATCAGCTTTGTGCCTATGTCGTCCATGTGTGCGTACTCCTGACACTGGGATGTGCCTATGTTCTCTCAGCTATGTGCCTATGTCGTCCATGTGTGCGTACTCCTGACACTGGGATGTGCCTATGTTCTCTCAGCTATGTGCCTATGTCGTCCATGTGTGCGTACTCCTGACACTGGGATGTGCCTATGTTCTCTCAGCTATGTGCCTATGTTGTCCATTGTGTTTCTTAGATGTGCCGAAGGTGAAAGTCTTTTTGACAAATTTGTTAAACCTATCCTTTTGTATGGATCTGAGTTAACATGCTTTGACCATGCCTCCAAAAACACCGATGCAAAACTTAATGTTTCAAAAATCATTCCTGTGTCTTCTTCAAAGTATATTTTCTCCCTTTTGTTGAAGAATGTTCAGGTTGGAGGATAGCATTCCAGTTTTTATTTGAAAGAGCACTTGTACTGATCTGACTCATATCTATGTCATCAATTTGAAAGAAGTTCAGACAAAGACATGTTTCTGAAATATGCGTCTGGACTTAATCTAGAAAAGGATGACTTTTCTATTGATAACACAGGCCTCCCAACATTCATACCAGTCATACCAGCGTTTTCAAAAATTTCTACTTGGAGTCCATTCAAAATCATCTAATGATGGTGTTCGAGGAGAATTAGGAACTTTTCCTATTATGATATCCTAAAATTCAGCTCATTAAATACTGGCACCGTTTGGTAAACTTACCTGAGGACTCTCTGCTTTGAGTCTTTACTTTGAAATTCGTAAAGCGATAACCTAGTTAAGACTCAGCAGTCATAAATTGAATATAGAAACAGGTAGATCTTAATGTACCCCTGACCAAAGGTTTTGCCCATTTGGTAAAAAGCAAATTGAAGATGAATTTCACTTTGTCATGATGTGCAGTAGGTACAATGTTTCAAGTAATGAGTTATTCACATTCCTCGAATTAAATACAACAGATTTTAAGAGACTCAATGCTACAGACAGATTTGATTATATGTTTAGAATGTATTCTGATGTAACAACTCCCACAATGCTAAAATAGGTAAAAGACTGCTTTGTCATAAGAAAAAGTGCCGAAACTCATAATTAGCCCCCCATCGATTGTAGTACAATATCAATGATTTAGGCTAGCTCTTATTGTTTTAGAAATTAGAATGTCAAATTTCATTCTATATTCATAATCTGCATATGTACTATGTTTAATACTTGTTTTAGTAATTAGGATGATAAGTTTGTTTCTTTTCTTTTTTTTGCCATACATTGTACTGTGAACGATCGTTGCGCAATTAACTTCTTCGTTTTCGTTTTGTGATCACTGGCATGTACCTACTGTTGCCACACCTTGGGCGAGTATTGGGATTCCTGTCCTTGCCTCCTTGGTGTCTATGTAATGACCCACACAGGGGTTGTTCATGGTGACAAGTGCCTGGCTAGTTGCCTTCACCACCCAAGAAACCACTGAGTGAGCGCATCAGATGAGGTGGTCTGGAAGCATGTCACTGGCCTGGCATTATGTCACTGTAAACACTTGGAGGAAAGTGGGTCATTTTATCATGTAGCCAGTACAAAGTAACAAATGTTACAAATGTTAATTCTCATTGTTCCTAAAAATCTCTTGATTCCTTCATGCATGCACTAGGTTAGATCAAAGGCTTGTAATTGGGCCACACATCCTGGTTCTTTTGATAATGTAGTACAATGTTTAAATGATATCAATTAATGATAAAGAGTTACATAGTGTCATCATAGGGAGATATCAAACTGCCTGACCTGAACTTTGATTTTGTCCTTTTCTTTCCCTCTAGATTTTGTACAACCGCACCATGGTCCAGCTGGGTCTGTGTGCATTTCGCTATGGGAATATCAAAGATGCCCACAATGCCTTGTTAGATATTCAGTCAGGAGGGAGGGCAAAGGAGCTCCTAGCACAGGTAAAGTACAGGGCACTGCATGTTTGGAGCAGGACTAGCTATATTAAATGTGTTTTTAAAAAGAAAAGAAAAATCCCAAAGACTAGTTTCAAACCTCTCGCTAGACCGATGCTTTGTATATGTTAAATGAATGTTTAAGAAGAAAAAAAATTGTTTTCTGCTTTCAAGACTGAAACGTGGTATCACTCAGGAGGACTAGCCTGGAGTACAGTCTTGTTAGCTTTGGTCTACTGTCAAAGGTCGCTGCCCCGCTAAGCTGGCAACCTTTGTGAGCAGACCAAAGCTAACAAAACTGAACTCCAGGCTCCAGGAGAACTGCACTGGTGCGATCAGCACTCTCACCCTGGGCAATCAGGCAGATGGACTCATCTTTTGGCATGAATAAGATTACCAGCAATAATCAGCTATTATCTAAACCAACAGTCTTAGACATGGTCCTCATGAAATCTACTTTTTCTCCAAGTTCTAAATACCTCTCGCCTGCCCTCCCTCCCCCACCCAGGGGCTCCTCATGCAGCGGAACGTTGAGCGTGATCCTGAGCGGGAAAAGATTGAGAAGCGCCGACAGATGCCATTCCACATGCACATCAACCTGGAGCTGCTGGAGTGTGTTTACCTGGTGTCAGCCATGCTGCTGGAAATCCCATACATGGCAGGTGGGCTGAAGCACCTGTCAATCATGTCACTTCCAACCAATCAGCTCCTCCCCTCTGTAAAGTTCCAACCAATTAGTAAGGGGTAGGGAATTTCCGAGCAGCCTCGTAACCCTTGCTTCGCCTATTGAGTCAGTGAAGTCAAGCTTGCCTAAGCTTGATGTTTCTTCGGGAGAAGAGATGCTGCTACAGTTATCGCTACGGGCCGTTCTTCATCTTCATGATGGTAACATCAGGCCCTACGAACCTGATTTAAAAAAAAAAATTCTGACTGTAATGAACACATCAAATTTCAAACATTATTCCTGTCCTGGCCAATCAGGATGATATTTTGAGCACAGGAGCATTTACATGTTATTAGTACCTCTAAGTCCAGGAAAATACCAGAGATGCATTACCGGTACTATCTATCTGATAGAGAGGGAATGATAATGTTGTCTTTTGTAGTGGAAATTGTTTTTCCCTAAAAAAATTAGGCATGGATACCTGTTGTTTTAGCTGCTCCAGTCCTAAGTTTAAGAGTCCTTATTCCTCACCAAGACAGTCTTTTGGCTTGATCATTTTAAGATGAAGAGACAAACTCATATTAAGATGATGATCTTGTGTTGAAGTTGAGGTTTGATTTTTGGAAGCTTTAAGCTCGTAAGCCATCCTGTTACATATATGTCTATGTTCACAGCCCATGAGTTTGATGCCCGGCGCAGAATGATCAGCAAGAGTTTCCACCACCAACTGAGGGTCAGTGAGAGACAGCCTCTGGTTGGTAAGTATGTTTAACATGTTAAACATGTACATGTAGTTTGTTGTGACATTGTGTGACATAGTGGGTGGGCTGCTTAGCCCAGATCACCAAGATGTCCTGGGCCCTGAACCCTGACTGGCCTTGGGAATAGCACTTCATTTGAACGTCCCACTTCCTACATAAGTTGGGGTAGGCAATTTTCTCGAGCAGCCTTTGTAACCCCTGACTTTGTCTTCACCTCATCAACATAATATCACTTCAGTGTTTTAGTTTAAAAGCCGTCACTGATGAAAGACAGTGGATGCGGTTTGACTGTTTCCAAATTTCATCCAGTTGCTTGAGTAATTGTTGCGTTAACCTTGCTTATATCTTTTTACCTGGGTATCATTCATTGTCATAATGGAAACAGTAACAGAACGATCAGATAAAAAGTGGGTTAGTTTTTCATAAGACCTGTCAGTTTTTTCATATTAATTTGTACGAAATGTGTTTTAGATGAAATGTGTACAATTGCCCATTCCAAATGATATTATGTATGAAAGTTATAAATGGTACACTCCCTTACAAAAGTCAGTATTTGTTTGATAGTAGCTGATTCTATTTTCAGGGCCTCCTGAGAGTATGCGTGAACATGTGGTGGCTGCCTCCAAGGCTATGAAGATAGGAGACTGGCGCGCATGTAGAGACTACATTATTAATGAGAAAATGAACGGGAAGGTAAGCCACTTGTAGCATGACATAGCCAGATGATAAACATGAATGGATACATGTTGTTTACAGCATGTTCATTCATACTAAATGTACACACATGCGTGTATCTCATGGAAAAGAACCTAAACCTTTTATATATCTCAAGTGCTGATTTCAATGCCCATACAAAGTTTTAGTCATTTTTGTTTCAAATTTGCATCTGTTTGGTAAAAATTACACCTTTTTAGTCACAAAATATGTACTACATGGTATACACTTCTCTATATGTTTCTTCAGGTACATTCAATTGAAGTTCAGTATTTGGACCTGTACATTGTATATGAAAAAGATTGTTGCCATTTGGCATGAAGTCCTAGTGAGTAGTTGCCATTTGGCATGCAACCCTAGTGAGGTAGGCATGCAACCCTAGTGAGGTAGGCATGCAGTCCTAGTGAGGTAGGCATGCAGTCCTAGTGAGGTAGGCATGCAGTCCTAGTGAGGTAGGCATGCAGTCCTAGTGAGGTAGGCATGCAGTCCTAGTGAGGTAGGCATGCAGTCCTAGTGAGGTAGGCATGCAGTCCTAGTGAGGTAGGCATGCAGTCCTAGTGAGGTAGGCATGCAGTCCTAGTGAGGTAGGCATGCAGTCCTAGTGAGGTAGGCATGCAGTCCTAGTGAGGTAGGCATGCAGTCCTAGTGAGGTAGGCATGCAGTCCTAGTGAGGTAGGCATGCAACCCTAGTGAGGTAGGCATGCAGTCCTAGTGAGGTAGGCATGCAGTCCTAGTGAGGTAGGCATGCAGTCCTAGTGAGGTAGGCATGCAGTCCTAGTGAGGTAGGCATGCAGTCCTAGTGAGGTAGGCATGCAGTCCTAGTGAGGTAGGCATGCAGTCCTAGTGAGGTAGGCATGCAGTCCTAGTGAGGTAGGCATGCAGTCCTAGTGAGGTAGGCATGCAGTCCTAGTGAGGTAGGCATGCAGTCCTAGTGAGGTAGTTGCCATTTGGCATGCAGTCCTAGTGAGTTAAGGTAGTTACTTGTTGGTACATGTAAAAGATGTCATGTTGGTGTTCAAGTAAGGGTGTTTGGCCCAGAGCCCAAAGGCCCTGGGTTTGAATCCCCTAGCATGCCACCTATGCTGTGCCCTTGGGAAAGGCATTTTGCACAACTTTCCTCTCTCCTCTCAGGTGTAATAATGGGTACCTGACTTCGGTTGGGGAGGTAAAAGGCAGTGGAAGGAGAGGGATGGGCTCCGCCTCCCAATACCTTGCCCTAGACATACAATGTAGATGGAGTGGATAATAAGCTACCTTTACCTTTCCCTGCATGTGGGGTCACCAGTAAACCATGACTGTTCCCACAGGTGTGGGATCTGTTCCCAGAGGCTGACAAGGTTCGTGAACTCATCAGCAGGAAGATTCAGGAAGAGAGTCTGCGCACCTATCTCTTCACCTACAGTGCTATCTACGACTCTCTGTGGTAAGCATTGTTCTTGCCACTCACACACTTTATTTTCATCACACACCTGTAAATGTTAGCCATACCCGGGGAAGTCACCGGTGCACATTTCAGGTCCCAACAGACACCGTCGGATACTCCCTCTCTCAGAGAACAGTTACAGGCTGGACCCGCCTGCCTGCCTCAGTAGTGGAAGCTCTCCCATAGTCGAGCCTACTCTAACCTTCCTGTGTGCCCTCTAATGACCTACTAATGGGCCTTGGTTAGGGTCTTTTGAAGTAACATGTTGAAATTGGGATTTTTTGCACCAGTTTGAAATTAATCCTGTGGTTTCTGACTTCTATTTGCATCAATTTTAGATATTGGGATCATAAAGAACCTCTGGTGGTAGTGGAAAGGTTATGCAAAGGAGAGTGTCGACCTGAATTTTCCCCTATACTTGTTAACAACAACTTGGACATATTGTGGTGGGAAGAAAATGATAGATAGTAACATTACATTAACAGTATGCTACAGGTTATGTATAATAATTCCTGTGCTTAGGTTAATGTCCCTGGATTGTTTTTCTGATGTCTGTGTTGCATGTGATAATTGCTGATGTTGGTTGTCGCAGTTTGGTGACCCTGTCCTCGATGTTTGAGCTGGATGGACCTGTAGTTCACAGCATCATCAGCAAAATGATCATCAATGAGGAGCTGGCTGTGAGTACTGTTGAACTTTTCATGTCATGAACAATTTCCTGATGACATTCCACCTTATGGTAACAGTATTATTCAATGAACAAACTTTAAGACTTCTGTACAAAATATACACCCTTCTGCTTTTATTGTGATGTTAACGTCAAATCTTACAACACATACTTCTGGTTGTTGATTCCTGCCGCCAGGTAATCAAGTTAATGCAATGAATGGTTTATTTGACATAAAGGTCACATACAAAACATCACAATTGCAGTCATAAGACTGAATTGCGGTCAACGTTTAACAATTATCATCCGCACTACAACACGGTATAAAAGGGTTAAAAGATGAGAAATTCTGTTGTTACAATAGGATTAACCCTTAAACTGCCAAACCCGGATATATCTGGGATAGCGTATTCCCCGAAGTAGCAACTTTCCGCGCGCATAGCGCACGAACCCTGGAAGTTAGGGACTTCGGGGTTGTTCTGGGTTTCTTTTTGAAGGTCAGCAGCCAACCCTGACACTGATAGCATTTTATAGTGCTGAGACTCTGGCAGTTTTAGGGTTAAAAACCTAATAAAGTTATTGAGGATTACCAATATTGCACTTTAAAATATTGCACGTCAATATTGCACGAGAGGAGAAATCCAACAATTTGGGTATTTACAATATGTCTGGATTCTAATATCATAAGGGATAATTGTAAATATTTCATCAAGGCACTATAAATTTGATTCACTTATTGGGAATCCATGCCAACATCAATAATCACATTATCGCAAAATCATAAGATGTATAATATTACAACTGAAAACGAGGGAAATCTGGAGTCATATGACATGTGTCCAGTTCATTTAAAAGGTTCGTCATGTATGGTATGGGTCTTCTTTTGTATCTGCCCGTACGGGTTTTGATAGTGCCCAGTAGTTGTGATGACCTTGTTGTTCTAGCACTGATCTCACCGCGGTATGGAGGTAGCCAGTCACGATAAGTCTCTGAATGTAGCAGGTGTTTAGCAAACTTACATGTATAGCACAGCTGGCGGTGTCGGCTTTCTTGTGTGGGTAGATTAAGAACTCTGCATGCCTCTGAGTAGGATGTGTGTGCGGGACCTAGTATTGTCCGGCAAGCCCTTTTCTGTATGGTCTCAACCCGCGCGTGTTGTTTTCTTGTGAGACCTGGGTGCCAGGCAGCGACGGCATACTCACAAGCCTGTCAGACCAATGTCTTGTAACAGGTGAGAAGGTCTTCCTGAGAAAGGTTGAGACGTTTTTAGCCGTCGTCGGAGGAGTAGTTTTCTATTACCCAAGCACCACGTGACGGTGGTCAACTTCAGTTTGCCAGCCAAGGCCGGCTTGCACAAATAAGCCAAGTATAGTTTAACGACTTTGACAATGTGCAGTGGTTCACCGGCGATGGATAAAGGTGGTAGTGTCGGGGGGACTTTGGTTAACGTGCATTGATTTGCACTTCTTGGGGTTTAGCTTCATTTTATGACTTTCTGTCGAGGTGCCGAGATTATCAAGGTTGGTTTGGAGATTGGAGGTTTCGCTGATTTTTCGGCTTTCTGCTATATTAAGGTCTACAAATTTCCACCTTCTTGCTAAGGCGTCTACACTGGCATTGTTAATAAGGGCAAGAAATATCAGGGGGCCGAGGACGGTACCCTGCGGGAGGCCACAGGTGGAAACTGACCAATCCGAGTGAACTCCTTTTTACAGGACTCTTTGTTTCCGGTCGATATCCACCACATGAGTGAGGGTCGAAGGCCCAGGTTGATCAGACAGGTAACCGCTAGGAGGTGATCGACACGATCGAAAGCTTTCGAAAAGTTGTAACGAGACTAGCGATTGTACCCCTCTCGTCAGAGGTTTTTGCAAGCTGATTGATAATACATGTATCTACTAGACAGTCAAATTGGATTGGGTCGATGTTTTCCTTAATGTCTGAGTAGAGTCGGGTCGCCACAAATCTCTCCACGACCTTTGCCAGCACTGGTGTGAGAGAGATTGGTCTGAGTTCCTCTATGGACGGAGGCCGGCTTTTTGGCAGAGGAACGATGTTGGCTTGGCGCCACTGTACAGGAACAACCCCTTCTGCAAGTGAGGCATTTAGAATGTGCGTTAACATTAATTTCCACTTATGAGGTCATGCCAAACACAGCATAAACAGAAAAGCAGACATTGTAAAAACCTGCAATTGTATACATGTATATTACAATGATTATGCATGGCTTGCTTCTGCTGCCATGTTAACCTTGATGAAATAAAGTTCATAACCTGGCATCAAGAAGTATGACTTGTAAAATTGGATGTTCAGTAACACCAGAAGGGTGTATGTTTTGTACAAACGTATTTGTTTAAAAAGTAATGCTTGGTAGTAAGGAATTGTTGTATTTTAGTGTCATTGGTGACATAAGTACAATAATTCACTTTCAAGAGGACCTGAATTTCATGCTACAGAAGAGGTTAAAAATTGTTGTGTCTGAAACAACAGTGGAAATACATGTACATGTGCTGGCACTTGTTCATGGGTGTGATGATTCATTTATGTCCAAGCATTTTCAGGATTGACATCTTGAGCAACATTATGGCAAGTTGTAAGTAACACACAAGTGCTGCATAACTTCATAAAACAAAGGATTCAGTCCTGCATTCCCAACCCATAATGCATGTGTGCGTGCTGCCATACCTCCTGCAGGCATCCTGGGATGAGCCGACCCAGACGGTGGTCATGCATCGGTCGGAGCCCACCCGTCTGCAGAACCTGGCCCTGCAGCTGTCAGACAAACTGGCAAACCTCGTGGATAACAATGAACGGATTCTGGAGGTCAAACAGGGCACGTCTGCTTTCTATACCAGGCAGGGAGAGGGCCGCTTTGGTCGGCAAGGTAAAGAGCGCCATCAAGGTAAAGAGCGCCACCAAGGTAAAACCACATCTTTTGCAGATGTTGCTTTCATTTCTATTAATTATGCAGAGACAGTCCTTTCTAGTCAGGACTTGAAATACCACCTGCATATGCAGGTTAGTGCATGTAAAGTTGGAGCTGTGCAGGTATTTCTGGTGTCTACCTGCACCTAACCTGCACTGATCCATGTACTGGGTTTTATTCATAAATGTCCTATCATGTACAAAATGTAGGTGTATACAAAATATATGGATTGTTGTTAGCTGCATTGACTGTTACCACCTATAAAGTATAAAAGAAAAATAGCAATGTTTACTAAACAATTTTAGTATGATCCATACTTCCAAAATTCAGAGTGGTTCAGGTAAAATTTGTCAGGTGCAGGTAATTTTCAATGTTACCTGCACCAGTGCAGGTATGCAGAAAAAAGTATTTCGAGCCCTGCTAGTTAAGTATATTACTGTGCTTGTGTGAAAAGGCTTAAAATAACGATTTTCTTTGAATAATGACTTTTTACACAACCATTGCTTTCCTTTTCCTCCTATCAGTTTTTACATACATGTACCTTCTCTTTTATCTCCCATCATTTGTTATTAACAGCACCCTGCAGATGAGAGACAAGTACAAAATACTTTTAAGGTTGGGGGGGGGGGGATGTCAGTGCTCTAACATGTATTTGTAAATTAATTTTTTGTTTATGTTTGGCACAGTAATGTAGGAATTCAGAAGTCAGAAATGCAACTCTTGGTAATTCCCACAGAAACCTGTAACCTTCTTCTTTCCTTGGTTTCCTGGCATCAACTTCTTGGTTTTCTGATGTTCCACTCATTGTTTCTGATTGGAGAAAAATGTGCCATTCAGGGTACGAATCAACCTCGAAATGATCACATTTTGCACAAATGGTCAAATAAAGTTGTCGTCTTCATCTTTTCGTATTATTGTATATAATGATGACATTGTTGTATTTCCTGCTGGTTTATCATTTTTTTCTGGATAATTCACTGTTTGCATTTATTAGTTCTCATTGAAAAATCAAGATGAAATAGTTTTTTTTTGTTTTCTGATACTGTATTACATAGTTGTTTCTTATTTTTCATAAACAATGCACAAAATTTGTGATTTAAACATCAACCCACCTGGTATATTTGTTGTCGCATCAGGGACTATCCCATGATGCCTGTTGCTTTGTTTATTTTTTATTTTCACTTTTCCTGCCCGCCCCATGCAAAACTCTGCAAACCAAGAAATTAAGATATTGTGGTTTTGTTATCTCCTTCTTAGGCTCATTCTCCTTGAAATGTGCAAAATGCTGTCGCTGGTCTTGACAACTTGATATGAAGCCAATTATTACAGGCAACATCAATCTACCACCTAGAACACGGCTGTCTCCTGAAAGCATATGAAGAAATAAGAAAGCAGCCAAAAATGTAGCCATTCAGTTCCCGGAATGATAGTTTGTCAGGCGAAGTCAGCTAGTGAGGCCCTCTGACATCATGTCAGATCGCTACTGTCCCTTTTCTTGTACTCTTTGTAAGGTCATTTATGTGTGTCGCCAAATTCAGTAACAAACGTTACTGTTTGAGTAAGACGGTGGTAACATTTAGATCAGCCACATATAAGACAAGAAATTGTCATCTGTGTGATGCTTTCCAGTTTTTCTGGCTTTCATAAGGAACCAGAAAGGGTTTTTTTTGCTTTCACTTGTTGCCCAACTTGCACAACAAAATGTTTGATAATAATGACTGGTAAAAAAGTAGTTACTAGTTACCATTGTTCGATGCTTTCTTTTTAATCTGGTGTAAGAAAGCTGCCCACTTTTAAATGTCAGCCATTTGGCATCATGTTAACATCCACAGTGGACATTCGTTTTCTTTAGATACCACAGACATTTTAGACAGAGAACCGCGTTGGTTTGAAAGGGTGGTTAAGGAAGCCATTTACGAGCGCATTTATCGTCCATCTCTCAATCGGAAGGGGGGGCTGAGAACTGACCTTTCCAGTGCTTGGAATGATGTTTTGAAATAATTGATGGTTTATTAATTGATATATAGACACTTATTATTATTATATTCCTTGTTAGCCTTTCTTATTTTGCTAGAATGTATCACAGAACTTTTATCAGTTACCTTTTTTGTTTATTTAGAACACTGTTTAGAACACCTCTGTAGTTACCTACCTTGTTTACATTAGAACACCTTAGCCGTTACCTTTTTTGTTTATTTAGAACGTAAGAAGTATTCCTTATCCCGCAGAGTTGTAAACTTTTATTTTTATTTCACTGATGAAGAACGGCGGCCGTCGTTCAAAACGTCTGAATAAAAGTTTATATTATCCAGAAGAAGAGATTGAACCATCATCTATTTAAGTATACCGTTGTAACAAACGTAACTGATAGCGTATGTTACGACAGCCTGTAATATGTAATGAATGGGTCAAAAACAACAAGCTGTAATTTTTTTGGGAATGAGCTGATCTGATTTTCGAACCTAAAATTGCTCTTTTGCACATTTCAATGAGAAAGATCCCCTAATTGATTGTGTGAATGTTGTAAGGCAAGTTCCCACTAATGTGTTGGTTGTCACAGGTCAGGGTGGGTACCACCAGCAGCAGGGACGTGGGTACCAAGGACAGCGGCGGGACAGAGGTGACCGGGACAGGGACCACCGGGACAGGGACCACCAGCAGGGCTACAACAGACAGCAGGACAGATGGTAGTCAGCAGTACAGACACAACAACCCGACAAACATCTCAGTCCAACAGCAGGAAATCTCAAATATACAGGAACTACAGTAACTTTAAGATAATATAGAATGGCAAATTGACATGTGTGTCATGATCTTAGTAACATGGAAGGTACCCAGTATTGTCATCATAGCCCAATACTTCAAGTTTGTTTCCTGAGTATCATCTCAGTACTACTAATAAAAAAGAAAGAACAATTTCTGCTTCATCTGAATTGTTCTTGTCTCTGTTAATGCACAGCCCCCAGATGTATTTTCCTGGTGATTTCTGGCTATTCCTTATGAACTTCAATTTTATATTTTGTTTCTACCATCATCTGCATTATATCATGGAACAAATACTCAAAAGGACTCTACATTATGTGATGCTGCAAACAAGTAGTCTGTTTTAGAAAAACATTCAACAGATTATCATTCACTGCTTATTATGGAAACTTTTTTTTGGAAACTTAAAAAAAACACTTTGGGTCATGCTCACATGTAGAGGTGTACATTGTAGGAGCCTCCTTAATACAAGGTGCCCAGCAACACAACAGACCTCCTGAATCCTTAACAAGGTACCTGGAAGTTTTTAGCTTTCATTTAACACAAGCAAATTGCTTACCTCAACTTTCTGGCTGCACCTAGAAGTGTTATGCATTGCTTATTCCATGTGTTATTTAACACCACATATTTCAACAGTTACTTCTAACACTCACTCATCCTCTAGCACTGGTGTGTTGAGCCGACTAGATTTGCATAATTGCTATCAATAGACAAGTCCTATCATGGAATGCAGTGAATGTACGAGATTTCCTTGTTGATTATACAAAGTAGCTGTCGATTTGCATAACTAGTATTTCATTATGTGCGTCATTATAAAAGGGCCTCAACACACCACAATCCGTTAACACAGTCTTGAGTTATTCTCCAATAAACTGAAACAAAACCAGTCCCTGCAGTTCCAAAAACGCCTCTAGGGGTCCCAAATCCACACCACTTTCTCTCTGCACCAAGACCTATCTACCAATCAAAACTCACTACCACAACATGTCCAAAAAAGACCTCGAGACATCAAAAGCAGAAGTTCCACTGCAATACAGTAATAGGCCGCTAGGGCCCCCCAAATCTGACAGTTTGGAGGTCTCATCAAGATCTACCCACATATCGAATGTCATTACAACCCATCCAAGTCTTCTTGGAGTTATGGTGGCCTTCTACAACCCCGCACACCCACACAAACGCTACCAAAATCATAAGCTTCTTGCAAAGGTAATTAAAAACCCATAATCAGTTTGACCTTTTATTGCTTACACCTGCCCACATACCAAATGTCATAGAGATCCATCCACAACTTTTTGAGTTAGATGTACATGACGGAAGATATACCGTTATTGAATGAAGTTTCTCGGCATGGGTTGGTATCAATCACATGTAGATGATCACAGATAAGATGTGCTTGAGTGAATAACTGTATGGTACAAATCATTGTAATATTGTTCGGTAACGGACGTAACATCCTTTGGCATAACACCGCCAGTAATACTTATACCGCCAAATGAAAAAAAAAAACGATAAATTTTCGGAGATCCACTAGCGCAGCAACAGTAATTTTCGAGGTATGCACACTTCAGACACCAGGTGCTCAACACATTTTTAAGTAGGCTCCGATAACAACAACAAGGTCAAAACTTTTCAGTCCCATAACGGCACCGGCGAGCGCGCCATGGGAAGAACCTCGCCGATTTGCCTGTAATAATCGCACGTGCTCACAGCTCAAGACGATGATTGGTTCAAGAGCAAAGTAAACATTCTGTTGGTGACCTACAACTCGTCTCAAAGTGTGATCTGTTGTCAAGAAAGTTTGTATAATCGCGCAAGTCTACGAAAGCTTCACCTTCCGCACTGACCAGTATTCCAGTGCTGATTCAAAGTCACCTCAGCACTGGTTTTCCAGTGCTAAAGAAAGTGCTAAAGAATGGCTCTGTTCCAGTGCTGAAGGTCTGTCAGGACTGGAATTCCAGTGCTGAATCTTGTTCCAGCACTGGTTTTCCAGTGCTGAACTCATTTCAACACTGGTTTTCCAGTGCTGGACTGGCATCAGCACTAGTTACCCAGTGCTGAAATCGCCGTCAGCACTGGAACCGAGTGCTGAATTACAAAAACATTGAATCACCGGACTATACCGGTTCACTGGACAAAGTAAAAATACTGGTCACTGAACAGGACTACTTTGTAAAAGGTTCTGGAAATGCAGACAATTTTGCGGTAGTTTTAGTTTCGAGGTGGTCGCTTCATAGCGTACTCAAATCCAACGCGAACATTTTCCTTCTGTCTTCTGCTCCCACCGACTATTTATACGACAACACATTCTATCTACATGTACATATAAACGTACTATACATGGTAGAAAAGTGCTACTGTACTACATGTTCAGAGAGTAAATAAGTGACAGTTGATCATACCAGCACTGTTGATGTCAAAACTGGGCTGATCTATCCGTCTGTAGCACATTTTCCTAGTATACTGGTAAGTGGTTTCCGAAGACGATGACATGTATGTGACTACAGCACAGTACTGTAAATGAAGTTAGGTCTGGTGTTACCGCCAACACTCCATTTCCCCACTACCGCGAAACTAAATTCCCTCGGACTTAATGAATGCATTTACAAAACTAGAGTTCTGTGACCTCATACATCCATGAAATGTTTAGAGCTTCATGCAAATGTTTTACACATTAACACATGATTTATGCATATGAATAACGTACAGTACACATGTCACATTTTTTGCATCAATTATGTAAATCAGTTTCTCATTTGCATATTTGATATCATCTTATGTTCCACGTATCATAATCTATATGTGTTACATTTATCGAAGTCCAGTTAATGAAACCAATGGAATTATAATGATGTAATTTCCACATTAATTATGCAAAGTAAGTCATCATTTGCATAAAATGTATATCATTATAAACATCTTTGCCTAAGCTACCTGCATGCCTAAAATGATATTAATCTGTCGATTCTTTCTGCAGTTATCCTCTCTGGAATGTCTTGACAAAAACGCCCCTGCAGTTCCGAAATTAAATTTTAGGAGGCTGAAACTTGCCCCACTTTGTTATGATAATGCAAGCTATCTACCAGCCAAATGTCAAGACCATATCACGTCCGGGACAAGAGATACATAGAAAAAACTGCTATTATCGAATAGTCTCATTTATTATGCAAATGTACTCCTATTTTGCATAATAATCATTTCATTTTGTACAACATTGTCTAAGGTATCTACATACCAAAAATCATGAAAATCCGTTGTTCCCTTCTTGAGTTATCGTCTTCAAAAGTGTATTGACAAAAATGCCCCTGCTATCCCAAAACTAGCCACTAGGGGGCCCAAACTTATGTCACTGATTCCTGAGCACAAGAGCTATCTAACA
The DNA here is from genome assembly GCF_000003815.2 of Branchiostoma floridae. NCBI lineage: Eukaryota > Metazoa > Chordata > Leptocardii > Amphioxiformes > Branchiostomatidae > Branchiostoma > Branchiostoma floridae. The sequence goes on from NC_049989.1 coordinate 991,093, forward strand.
TCCCAAAATCGTGACCATAGCTTGTTCAGAAGACGAGATAGCGAACCCGGAAGTTGCACTGCAGTACCAACGGAAGCCGCTGGGGGGCCCAAAATCTAATCATTTTCAGCTTTCTTCACACACTACCAACACACGATGGACGAACATCATCACCAACACACCAAGTATAAAACCAATTCAGCTCAGCTCAGCTCAACCCAGCCGTTCTTGAGTTATTCTTGTTTACACACACACAGACAGACAGACAGACAAACAAACGCAGGGTAAAATACAACCTCCATGACATTTCATGGTGGTAAATATAACCTCCATGACATTTCATGGAGGATGTAAAAGAATCCATATACATCAGGGCACTCTGACCATCGCTGAACAGAGACGGTGGGCGTTGGAAACGTCCTGGCACGATTGAACAATTGTTCACGTCACGTATCCGTAAGATCACGTGTCTGTTTCTCTCGCAAGTTTACGTTCTGTCGTGATTGGTCATGATTGATCCTGAAGAAGGAGACAGTGGTTGTTAGGCGTTGTACTATGACATTTCAGACGGTTTGGTCACAATAAGTCTAAAATGTTATACATAAGTGGTAAGTGGTACGGTTAGTGCCCAACGTTGGACATGTACAGATAATGGGTCATTGTTTTTTGGAAAGTGATGTAAAGCCGGTGGCCCCGTGTATGAGGGAGCGTCAGGCATTTTTTAATACCCTTGGATGTCACCGCGTCAGTCATACTCTCATAGAACCCAACAATCGCAGTAGTGGTGATCTGGTGTGCTCAGCTGAAAACGCGAGCAGTAGTCTAGTCTCATCATACTACAGGTTACTTGAAATTGATGAGTCTGACGCTGGCATGATAATTAAGCTATAGGAGTCGAATTAACGATCCACCGCACGAAAAGTAAATTTCAACATGCAAAGATTTGGGGTGTTACCCCGCACCACCGTCCAAGGTACAGGTAAACTATGAGCACACTTTCAGAGCGTTTCTAATTTCCAGGCTAATACCATTGATCAATTTTGTATCTACATTTTGTGTATCCAATAAAAATGTTACTTGGCACATTTACAAAATTGTACTATCATATTTTCTATATATTCACAGTTTCGAACATCGCCCGCTTTGCAAGAAAAGCTCTCCTATCAAAATGTGATTGAATCTTAGAAACCCCGCAAGCCAGAGAGCTGTAATGATGTGATTATTATTAATACTCTCAGTAGTCCGACACATCGCTGAGTCTAGCAGGCGTATAGGAAAACCCAACACCACGGAAAACGTATGAATATGCAGGATGTCAAGGGTATTTGATTAGACCCGTGGAAGCTGAGGTAAAATTGCATTCGATGCATGCACGTAAAAGTTTAAAAGAACGTCAAACTTTGTGAGGTTATTGAGGCAGCAAGACGTATATGACACCTGAAATAGGAAGCGGTGTTACTAATTTTAAACATGCCGCATCAGCAGTAGGGTCTGGGTAGTGTGCTTCATGTGAGGAGGCGGGATGTGAGCACGGCTGTGAGACCAGGCGCGAGTAGGCCTGTCCCGCACATATACGGAGTAAGTACTTGTGTCAGAACAGATACTGACCACTGTACATTTGTCATATGTAGAATTGTACGGGTCCCAGCGCTTTTCAATACGCATGGTATTTGTTCATTTTGACCCATCTCTGCCCTTGTTGCCCTTCGGGTCACATCGTTTGGCCCCCGGGCATCCCTTCCAGCCCGGTTCACTGCACAACTCCGGGGCATTCAATTACCGCGACCAACAGACCGAGTTAGTCGGTAATGGAATGAAAAATGACTTTTGGGCAGGGTTGTGAAATAAATTCAATCGACTCTGGCTGGGGCATGTTGTTTTCACGAGACTTTTACCTCCGAGAGTTGATGAGATTTTGTTAGTCAGATGGACCTTACAACACTTTACCAGAACATGCCGTATGGACGGGTCCGATCATGAACAGTGAATGGGTGCAGTAGGTATGAAGTAAAGAGCACGAGCGCTTTGCAACATGCGCAAACAACCCGTCGGCATAAAATTTCTTACTCGTCCGTTTAGTGTAGGTTATCGGGAGTGAAAGACTAAAACAAAATGAACTTTTTTAATAGAAATTTGATAAAAACTCTTATAGAAATTATGTGACTTGTCAATAACTTGTTGCATAGACAAGCATCATCCGAGGACGAAAGATCCAGGCGCGAATGGTCTAGGGGACGAAAAGACTAGTAACCAACATTGGAAACATATAAAACTTGCTAACTATAACGTTTTCCTTATGTGCACATGCCAGCACTTTGGACAATAATTTGGACGAAAAGGTTTAATTCTTACAGGTAGGATATTTAATTTATGATAAAGCTGTACCACGAGGTGTTTTAGAGGATCAGTCAACACAGTTGGAAGTCCTTCCCGCATCAAATGGTGCGTAGGGTGGCGCCCATCTCCGTTTCTGTAGCCCTGAGCCACACAGCTCAGTGCAATCACTACAGCAGGGGTGTGAGTTGAGCTACCATACTCTTTCCCGAATGCTGATTGCTAAGCAGAGAAAGCACCATACGCCATTTCTAAAGTCTTGTATGACCCAATCGTAGATCGAGCTCACGAGGTGTACATTAATTAACTTGGTCATTGCATCGGTCAGCAAAAATGGTCACTTCCACCAATTCTGCTTCTGTATCATATTTTGCAAGCTAAACAATCACAGAATGCCAGAAAGAACCACACAGTTCAGTTTTCTCTAGATGGACTGAGGATTGTTTTAATTCTGGGCTCCTATAATATTATAATGTTATTATAGTGATGATGATGTTCTTTATTTGCATGTTCCTGCCCATGTGGGCTAAATGCAGCAAATCCCATGATGGGACGAAGGACTATTACATGTAGTATTACAGTTGATTAAACAATACATCTTGAGCTATGCTATCACAATATCTAACGTTTACATGCCTCTTCCCTTTTCTTAAAACATGTGTATACAAACTCACAGAGTATATTATAAACAATAAAGATTTAGATTTGCACAAAAATACTTATCAACGCTGCTCCAATGGAAAAACTTTGTTCAATCTATTTATATTCAGGAATGAGAAGTTTCAGTTCCATCAGCATAGATTATTCTCAACGTGCAACGTTGTACAAACATGTTTTACAAACATGCTTTCATTATTGATTCATCGATCATAATCTCTAGATCGGTTATCGAGATCTACAAGAATGTAACAAATTCAAGAACAGTCCTTTTCTCCACATGACACAGTAAAAGCAAAATTTACGCATACAGAATAGTGCTGTAATTACCTTCACCAGAAGGTTATAAGTTGTGTCTGTCTGTCTGTCTATCTGTCCATGTTTCTGTCTGTCTGTCTGTCCGTCTGTCTGTCCGTCCGTCTGTCTGTCCGTCTGTCTGTCCGTCTGTCTGTCCGTCTGTCCGTCTGTCTATCTGTCAGTCTGTCTGTCCGTCTGTCTGTCCGTCTGTCCGTCCGTCTGTCTGTCTGTCTGTCCGTCTGTCTGTCCGTCTGTCCGTCTGTCCGTCTGTCTGTCTGTCTGTCTGTCTGTCTATCTGTCCGTCTGTCTATCTGTCCGTCTGTCTGTCTGTCTGTCTATCTGTCTGTCTGGTGATTATTGGAATTGCAGGCGCCGGCTTCCTTTCAAATGTTGTCGAAAGAGCGTCATGATTTTTGGTATGTAGATAGCCTAAGTGATGACTTACATAATGAGATACTTAGTATGCAAATCAACAGATAATTTCTACAATTCATAAGTTTATAAATCAACTGCATTCCATGATAGGATTTTCAAATTTGTTCTGTTGCTCTCCGCTCGAAAGTCTGTTTGGGACGGATACTGTTACCTCACCTGATACCACTTCATACAAACTGTATAGTAACTGTTTTTGTTTCCCCATGATACTTTTTGATACTTATTTTATAAGTGCGGTGTGAGATGGAGCAAACCCTTCTGTCTGGAGTTGGTGATTCACTTTAAATCGGTTGGAGGCCTGGCGAACCTCCTTACCGTATCAGCCACACGGTGGTTTACATCATTCACCCGGACGGGAGACCTGGCGCATCCCTGTCTTGTATTCAGCTAGAAGAAAGGGTATGCCACCCCGTAAGGGGCGGTATAACCCCAACGGTGCTGTAATACACCGTATGACTATGACTGACTGACTGACTGATTTTACAAAGTATATACTTTATCCTGGATGGCCATATATCGTTTGTCACCATAGCTAAATTTACAACAATCCATGATGAAGAGACGGTCATTTTCAATCACTTTTGGACACAATGGAAAGCACTTTTGAATACCTTCCGATTTGGACAACTAAATGTTGATTGGTCTACGAATTTCTACGAATAAAAATTGTGTATGTAACGTTATGAACCTTTGATTTGATTTATTCGACTGTGTAGAAATACAGCCAGTTTTACCTTATACTGCCAGGGCTACCAAACTAGTAGGTGGGCTAGTTAAAGGGCTAGCCCTGGTAACTGTACAATGAACAATAAACATTATAAACAGTTCGGGTTCCATTGCGTTTACAGATGCATGGATTTTATTTTTACGTTTTAAGTTTTTTACGTACTGTTATACGAATCAGGAAACTACGGAGATGATCTAACAGTGTTCACTAGCAAGCGCACTATCTGTGATAAAGCGATATTACAAGGATATCTACATAAAGCTATTCGATATAACAACTGTATATGAATACTATATCATAAACATTACGGCAGATCGTTCAGTACGAATATTGTTTATTGTCAGTTGTTATCGAGCGACACCCGTATTACCGAGACAAGCGTTTACATAGTGCGGTTTCGTCAATACCCCGTCTATGAAGACAGTCGTGAATTGTCAAGTAGAACTATACTATTCTCGTAAGTATACATTATATATCCTGCAAATACAGGCGTTGAATGGTTAACAAGGGTTTGTACATAAAGCAAGCACAATATGATGTCATGACGAAAATTCCATTCTTGCGACATTTGGTAGCAACATGTACATTAAGTTGAACATGCGGACGTAAGTCATTCAAATTAGGGTCTCATTTACATAATTCATAAAGGCTATCATAAATTTCTTTGCTAATACTCTCATACTTTGAACAGATTGTTATTTAGGTAGAGATCAACCGATATCTTTTATGCACTCGTCACAAGAGATAACCTTTCTTGCTAACAGCAATGCCCTACAAAACATCCAATAGCGTAAAACAATCTCCATACATACATACAGGCAGGCGAAAGGATAGAACACAAATACAACACGCCTACAACAACAATCATTTATACTTATAAATAATAAAACTGTCGCCATGGCAATAGTTTGTATTGCCACACTTATTGCCAACGCACACGTTTTTTTCTTAGATTTTGAAATTATGAGTTTTATGAGTGACAAGTGAAATTGTGAGTTTTGATATGTCGTTTTGTGGTTATGCACTATTGTATGTGTTATTGTAGTATTGCAAAGTTTTAAATTGTATTTTTGTTTACCCAGCATTGCCTGAAAAACAGGTTGTTATGTACCTGAGTGTTACTGCTGGTAAAATAAATAAACTGAAAACTGAAACTGAAATTACAAAAAAAAATGTTCTTTGTTTTTGATATGTACTACATGAAGATAAGGTATAGGCGAGCGTGCGAAAATCTCGGCACTTTTATGTGTAAAAAGTTACCATACCAGCTAGTCTATGGGGTAAAATTAGGACATTAAGTTAAGCGGTGTCCTGCAGCGGAGGGTGATAATCACTGATTGTCTGGCCGGATATATCTGACTGCAGCCATTACTTCTAATTGGATATCGCAGACAAAGCAGCGTCTGAATCTTAGTGGATACGATTGATCTGCTGCTTTTCAACTTGTGCCAGAATAAGCGGTTTGTTGTATTTAAGGCCATGTTTATATTACAGGGGCAGCTTGAAGGCGCATGCTCTTTGCTAGGTGTACATCCGGTTTGTTTATTTGTTTGTTTTTGTCAAGGAGGTCGGACGTGCCTCCCGCCCTTTGATCTAACTACTTCTCTGAGTTGCGTCTCCTACTCCTGACAGAAAACTCATTTTTCATTGACTCGAGTGGAAATGTGCTACAATCTATACACCCGTATATCATCCATTTAGCCTGTTTTCTCGCATAATAATTGCGACTAAATTTGCCTTTTCACGCTGGTATAAATGACTATTCATGACGTCAGGGGAAGGATGAATAATTGACGCCTTGGGCCTTACGGCTAATGTTGGATCTACGAAGTAAAACTGGGATGAGATATGCTCGGACTAGTACAGGCTGTTAGCAGTGCAGTGCCCGCCATGCTCGGTCTCCTTCACTGACTTCGCTAGGGTGCCTGCAGGCTTTGGTATTGACTCAAATCTTACTGGCACGCGAACCTCAACGACTTGTCCTGATTGGTCAGACTCGGGTGCCGTTCAACACACTGACATCAAGTTTCCAATTGGTCAAAGCAGAAGCTCTTCATTATGCATGCATCACTTTTTTGCTTTGAGACACCAGTGTTGATTGGCCGGGAATACCAGCGAGAGTATTTTCGACACAACTTCCATCTACTACCGCCCCACTGTAGGTGTTAACCCGGGCAAGTCAGGAAGACCAAAAAGCTATTCAAAATTCATCAGGAATTGCTCAGACGTTGCTCAATCGGGAGATTTCTGGAACTCGTGTGAGCTGGTCAATACGGAATGGTTTTCTAATGCAGGGGAAGTAGACTGCAGACAGAAAGGCCCTCATCGTCAAAATAGCATCGACGAAGAGTCACCAACCGACGCGACACACCCATGTACCAACCAGCACAACATTCCATCGACGGAATCCTCGGCTCGGCATCAGTCACGACAGCGGTCCCCACCGTACTCACGGGTAAGACCTCTTCTTCTTCTTAGTTTTTAGGTGGCCACCATCATCTTGCTGATGTTTCTGCCACGCTTAACAGAGCCAGAGGTGCTGGTACAGAAGGTTGTCTGTTGTAGCTTGATGTAATGGACTGTCTTGGGGGTCTACTGTAAGTGTTAGACTTTAGATTTGCCACCTTATCCCTGAAGGATTCCAGGGAAGGGACAGTCACCATCTCTGCAGGAAGCAGGTCCCACTCGGACACAGTTCGTGGAATGAATGATACCTGTCTGTACTGCCTAGAGGAATATTGTAGTACAAAGGATGAGACTGTCTTGTCTGACGTTTGGGTCGACTAAGTGTAGGTAAGTTCTTAGAGTTGATGGTCACCATTCCATGATGGAACTTGTAGAAGGTAGAGAGTCTTGCCCGTTTGCGGCGTATCTGCAAAGTGTCCCATGAGATTTCTTGTAACATGTCACCGACATGTCTCCGAGGACTGGCGGAAACGGTGACATACCCACCTGGCTGCTCTGCGCTGGATTTTTTCTACAGTAGTGACATCCTTGGCAGTATGAGGGTCCCATACTACGCTGGCGTATTCAAGGGTGGATCTCACTAAAGCCTTGTAGGCTGCCTCCTTAATGGCTTTGCTATCAACTTAAATGTTGCGGCGGATGAAACCTAGTAATCTAGAGTTTGTTTGAGATGTTCATAATGTGGGGGCCACACTTCAGGTCTTTGGTAAGTGTTACCCCAAGGTATTTCACTTGGGTCTCTTCTTGGAGAATATGGCCATGCAGTTGGTACTCTGCCTCCTGCGTCTTCCTGCTGCAAGTCATATGGACGGTTGAGCATTTCTTGGTGGAATGACATCTGCCATAGCTTCTCCCACTCTGCAAGCTTTTCAAGGTCTTTCTGAAGACAAACTTGGTCATGGGCATCCTTGATGGCTTTATGACAAGCTGTGTCATCTGCAATCAGCCTTGGAGGACAAGTCGTTTGGCAGGTCGTTTATAAAAATCAGAATCAAGGAGGGACCTAAAACGGAGCCTTGTGGGACTCCTGATTCCACTGGGTCATGCTCTGACCTTGTGCCATTGATGATGACGGCCTGCTTCCTATTCAGCAAGAACTCTCGAATCCAAGTGTTGACCTTACCATCAATGCCGTAATGCCTCAGTTTGTGCACTAGAAGACTGTGACTAACTTTGTCAAATGCCTTAGAAAAGTCAAAGACAAGTAGATCTTCTTGGTGACCCTTTTCAAGTGTTACTGAGATCTCATCAACTAGACCCAAGAGTTGGGTCTCGCATGAGCGGCCTTTCCGGAATCCATGTTGTTGGGTACATAGGATCTGATGCTGTTCGCAGTAGGTCATCATGATGCTTACAAGGATATGTTCAAGAAGCTTGCATGGAATGCTGGTTAAAGATATCGGTCTATAGTTCTCTGTTTTGTAGCGCTCCCTTTTTTTGAAGACTGGACATACACGGGCACAATGCCAGTCATCCGGGACGACCCCGTTGTCAAGAGAAGCCCGGTACAAAAAGACTAGCGAAGGTGCTATTTCTATAGCTACCTCTCTCAGGACCTGCCGACCATATCCGAGATGCGAAGTTGGCATCATCCAATGATTCAATTGCATATCTATAGTAATTTCCAGTTTGCTTTTAGAGAAGGCATATATGCGAATTTTGGATTCGTGGTATGTGTTGCATGTGTTGGTATGTGTTGTTCTTTCGTGTCATGCTTTTTGGCGACGCCTGATGGGCGAGCCTAATAGTATAGTGAGCGACCGTTTGCAAAGAATTCCAAAAACTGTACAGGAATGTCAGGAATGCCAAAGTCCGCGCGTGCGTAGTTGCATCATCCCGGACTGAACCATTACCTCCACGGGTAAGCTTTCCAGTCGCAGGGCACATACCGGTATAGGCCTATACGTGTGCACAGCAGTGTTTTCCGTTTTCGCGCATGGCGATTTTTGACTGATCGCCGTGCAAAAATGAGAAAAGCCTAGGACTTCAGACGTACCAGAATTGTATAATATAAATGAATGAATGAATGAATGAATGAATGAATGAATGAATGAATGAATGAATGAATGAATGAATGAATGAATGAATGAATGAATGAATGAATGATTGAATGAATGAATGAATAAATAAATGATGTGTAAAACAAGCATTGTTTGAGCTTAAATGATGTATAACATGTGGGGTTGTGAGATAGCGATGTGACAGTTACCTTCGCCAAGAACGTTATATTTTGGGTAGCGTTTGTATGTGCATGTGTGTGTTTGTAAAAGATCACCATAACTCGAGAACGCCTGGATGGATTGTATTGATATTTGTGGGTAGATCTTGTTGAGACCTGGAAACGATTAGCTTTTTGGGTCCTCTAGCGGCCTGTTACGGTACTGCAGCAGAACTTCCTGGTTTGATATCAGGAGTTCTGGACATGTTGCGGCTATGAATTTTAAGTGGTAGACAGCTCTTGAAGCCGTGAGTGATATAAGTGGTATAGGATTGGGTTCCCTAGCGGCTTGTTTTGGAACTGCAGGACAGGTTTAGTATCCTGCAAGGGAATAACTCAAGAAGGGGTTGACGGATTGTTATGATTTTTGGTATGTGGATAGGTTACGTGATGCTTCATATAATTACATATAAATTATGCAGATTGAAAGCTAATTTGCATAATTAATTGGGAAATTGTCTAAACATGCTCAATTCAATTATAGGACCATCGCAACATGTGACCTTTGTAACTGAGTAAGAGAATATTGATAGATATATTTTGTGCAAAATAAATACCTAATTTGCATAATTAATGAGAAAATGCTTTAATGTCATTGTGGTAAGCTAGAGAAGATGATCAACTGATATGATTTATGTAAATGAGGGTCTGTTGTGTAAAATCGATGAGAAGTATTTACATTATTAGTTCACCCTTCACTCACAAGAGAACCCCTTTTGACAGCAATGCTCTCTGAACATTAATCGCCAGGCGAATGGAATACGACTATTAGACCCATTAATAACAACAATCTTTAATGCTTATAAACAATAAAACCGTCGCCATGGCAATAATTTTAATTGCCACACTTTTTTTGTTCGTGACAAAATGTCATTATGAATAAAGGGGTGCATCATCGATAAAAAGCGAACATTGTAGCCCTGTGATGTGAAAGGAGGGGGGGGGGCATAGTGTACTCTGATACTTTGTTGCGTTGCTAAAACTTGCTATGATATACTGATAGTTAGAAGTCATATGCTTTGGTAGTGACGGTTCTGAGATCCAGACAAAGCGACGTGACGTGTCACGTGACAGCTTTACAGCGAACCTTCGCCAAAATTGAGCAGAGGATGCGAAGTGAGTGAAGCATAGGCGCGGTTGCAGCTTCATTGGAAGTGACATTTATTCACTATTCACAAAATGCTAACAACACTGACATCATGGTGGGAAAATAGCGTTTTGCATCACGTGACCCGTAACACAGATGTCGTAACGATGGAGGGCATTGTTGGTAAATAATATGAAATTTTATCCACAAGGTATGGTAGAGAGTGAGACAAATGTATATTACTCATTGAATACACTTGATACATGTTGACCTGGCAATAAATCTTATCCAAATGTTACTTCGGTCCCAAGGAGTGTATATGGTGCTAGCTATTTATACTTGTCGATATGTAACGGTCTCGTCCGCGTTGCATTGGAACAACTTTTGTCCTTGTGCTAGGCATGTGTGCTGATGACCCTGATGGTGTCCTGTGCAGTCTCCTTAGCACTCTCTCTCTGTCACTCAAACCAGTCCAACTTGGTTTGAGTGCCGTAAGAACAGCAACATGAAGTGGCGTGTTTGGTATCTCATTATTTCTGTAGACTGCACTGTACTGTGTTGCCGTCCCTGTGTCCAACCATGTGTGCTGATGCTGCCCTGTGTTTTGTTCCCTGTGTGCTGCATGTGAGCTGATGGTGTCCT
>NC_049989.1:1002034-1004534 GCF_000003815.2 Branchiostoma floridae
AGACAATGTATGAACCTATGTTGTCTGTCAATAATGATGAAAACTACAAACTTATGTTCGCACATATCTTCTAGTAATCTGTAGTCATTAGAAAATAATTGTTTTGATCTAATTGAAAAAATCAGTTTCTAATAACTACAGATGATTAGAGGATGTAAAAATGTGGCGCGTACGTGAGTTTGTAGTTTTCATCATTTTGCACATGGAAAACATAACTTCATTGCAGTGGTATGTACCAAAGTGCTGTATTGTTTCATAGAAAAATAATAAAATTAGGCGCAACGAAACTTGATGACGTCATCTATATGGTCCAAACATCATATTTTGAATTCTTTCATATACTCATCTATCAATTTTCGTTACGATTCCATTCTTTCTTAATTCATATATGAGAAAACAATGCATATATATATCAAATTTAGCCAGAAGGGAAACCTTAACCGGTGTTGGCAACATTGCAGTTGAATAAAAGAAAAACACACTGCACGACTTATCAGTTTTCTGGTTGAACACTAGTTCATCTTTATCCTCAGAGTATCCGATGTGTTTAACATAGGCCAGGGTAAGTAGCATTTCAAACTGCAGTATTTTCAAAATTTGACACTTTGAAAGCACCGTCCGTCGGCTTGACATCCCTAGATGCCCTGATCTTAAATGCAACGGATAAAGGTTACCCGCGGATTAGGCTGATCTAGCGTTACACCCCCTGTATTAGTTGTTAGCTGTGACAAAAGACCCCACCCTCATGGCGGCGCATATAGTTACAACAGTGAAGCGTTCTCCTGGCCATTCATTTCGCGTCAATCAGTTTGGACGTTTTTGTTACATCACTGTCATCTATTTACACATATCTAGAAATAGAGAGGGAGTGGGGAAAAGAAATTGACTAGTCTGTAAAGCATAATTGCATCATGATCATGTCAGGAATTGTAGAATTCTAGCACGATGCTACAATAGAATATAACCTAGTGTATTGCCGTTTGGTGTGGCCGCCGTTCCCGAGTAAGAATGGTGAACAAGAACGGCCTATCGGATTGGTGTTCATGGTTCACGTCGGTTTCAGCTTGCTGGTATAAACAGCCCGTCCCACATTTTCCAATCCATTTTCTCGTAGAAAGAAATCGTTCCAAATTTTGCTGCGGGAGAGTTGCAGTTTTAACTGGTAAACTTTAGTCATCCCCAGTGAGTCATCCCTATTGTATTACACTGTGAGGAAATATGCCTTGATTGTAGTGTTGTAAATGCAACATTTTTGCTAGTCCGTTTGCTAATTTTGGTGATATGTTCACTACGACTGACGATTAGCCATGAGACTGAGGAGGTGAGGTGAGGTCACTGGTGTGTTTTACAGCTGAACGTCTCTCTCATTAATAGAAGCCACCAAGATGTCATTTGTTAATTTTTTTCGTATTCTGTAAAGATTGTGTCTTGTACATTCAATTGGTTAGCAAGGGTAGTAGTAGTCCTTAACGATTGATGAAACATAAGATGAAGCAAATACTGAATTACGCCATTTACAATTTTTAACTTCTACAGAGTCCTTTCACGGAATGTAGTGCATTTATAAACTTTCCTCGGCAAGTATGGAGATTAGTTTCTGATTTGCACAACACGTATCTTATTATACCAGTCATCACTTGAAATATCTATATATTACCAAAAATCACGACAATTGGTCAAAAAGTTCTTGGGTTATTGTCGTCAAAAGTTTGAAACAAAACTGCAAAAACGCAAGGCCACCAAAACTTACCGCACGTAGTTGTCTCTGCCCAAAGAGCTATCTATCACTCTAAAGCCACGACCACAGCATGTCCAGGACACGAAATATCGGAAGTTCCCCTGCAGTATCTAGAAAGCCGCTAGGGGTCCCATTATCGAACTTGTACTTGACCTCCGTTTTCCTGACCCCTACAAAACCTCACCTACAAAATATCATTACGATTCATTAAAGGCTTCTTGAAAGAGAGACACACAGGCAAACACACCCAAAATATAACCTTCTTAGCAAAGGTTATTAGAGTAGACAAAGTTTACCAAGCAGTACAGATATGATACAAATTATTGGGGCTACTAGAAAATGTCTCGACTTTAAGGTCTTATTCATGTATTATAAAGAGTACCTACCCCAATAGCAAACGCTGCATGGACGTGTGTTCCCCACAAACCCTCAAACGCTACCAAAACATAAACTTCTTGGCAAAGGTGACAATGAAATTATGTACACTGTTGTGATACTTTCCAGCGCAACTTTCACAGTCCTTTGTCAAAATCATGTAGTCTCTACCAGACTCCGGCCTGGCCGAATAGTAAATTATGATAGGGGGCTTTGGCCAAGTGTCTATCAGCATTCTTCTCTTTTTCAGTTACATATGTGACAAGTTTGAAAGTCAATCATACACTGCAGTGGATTTATAAACTTTCCTGATTAATTATGCAAATTAACTGATGATCCACCAACACGTTAATGGTTTCTCATTAATTATGCAAACGATGTCGTCAT
>NC_049989.1:1014724-1091115 GCF_000003815.2 Branchiostoma floridae
CGTGGCCTGTCAGTCGGTTCTGTGTTTCACACAGTCTGTTAGTCGGTTCTGTGTTCACATGGCCTGTCAGTCGGGTCTGTGTTCACATGGTCAGTCAGTCGGTTCTGTGTTCACATGGTCTGTCAGTCGGTTCTGTGTTCACATGGCCTGTCAGTCGGTTCTGTGTTTCACATGGTCTGTCAGTCGGTTTTGTGTTTCACATGGTCTGTCAGTCGGTTCTGTGTTTCACACAGTCTGTCAGTCGGTTCTGTGTTTCACATGGCCTGTCAGTCGGTTCTGTGTTTCACAGTCTGTCAGTCGGTTCTGTGTTTCACATGGCCTGTCAGTCGGTTTTGTGCTTCACGTGGCCTGTCAGTCGGTTCTGTGTTTCACACAGTCTGTCAGTCGGTTCTGTGTTTCACATGGCCTGTCAGTCGGTTCTGTGTTTCACGTGGCCTGTCAGTCGGTTCTGTGTTTCACACAGTCTGTTAGTCGGTTCTGTGTTTCACATGGCCTGTCAGTCGGGTCTGTGTTTCACATGGTCAGTCAGTCGGTTCTGTGTTTCACATGGTCTGTCAGTCGGTTCTGTGTTTCACATGGCCTGTCAGTCGGTTCTGTGTTTCACATGGTCTGTCAGTCGGTTTTGTGTTTCACATGGTCTGTCAGTCGGTTCTGTGTTTCACGTGGCCTGTCAGTCGGTTCTGTGTTTCACATGGTCTGTCAGTCGGTTCTGTGTTTCACATGGCCTGTCAGTCGGTTCTGTGTTTCACATGGTCAGTCAGTCGGTTTTGTGTTTCACATGGTCTGTCAGTCGGTTCTGTGTTTCACGTGGCCTGTCAGTCGGTTCTGTGTTTCACATGGTCTGTCAGTCGGTTCTGTGTGTCATACGACCTGTGATCAGTCGGTCTTGTGTTTCACACAGCTTGTCAGTCGGTTCTGTGTTTCACGTGGCCTGTCAGTCGGTTCTGTGTTTCACATGGTCTGTCAGTCGGTTCTGTGTGTCACACGACCTGTGATCAGTCTGTCTTGTGTTTTACACAGCTTGTCAGTCGGTTCTGTGAGCCACACGGCCTGTCAGTCGGTTCTTTTCGGTGATTTTCGGCGTAAGGCCCCGGTCACAAGAATCGTACGATTGACTGCGATTGAGGTTTTATGCTTGGTATAGGCGCAGTACGGGGAAGAATCGGAAGCAATGCATGGTTTAGATGCCATCATACAAAAATCATATCATAACCATTATATTATGTATATTTCCGACTCATAAAGCCTGCCTTTCTGTTCGAGTTGTCCCCATGGTTATGGTAAATTGACATGAGACCGAAGAGAGCTGAGATTTGATCTAATTATGAACTCACGTGGATGTAGCAATCAAACAATTGTCTGCATAACCTGTGCGTGATAGTGAATCTGCCACGTGGAAAACCTTGCCTTGAATGCAGGATCTTCTACGGGCGCGCTGTTCTTTGGTTGCTACTGTGGCGACTGATATAGTTTCCCTTTTCGTCAACATCGATAATATCAGGGAAATCTAAAACCATCACAACATGCTTAAAATTTATGAGCCTTTAGTACAAAAAAAATGTCGTAATGAAGTCTGCTATGGGGGCAGTAAAACTCGTACGACGGTGGAGAAACTTTGAACATATTCAAAAAACGTTGAACATGTTCAAAATCCATTTTAGCTCCATTTTTCGTCATTGGACGCTCCCTGATTTACTGCGATTGACGTATCTACGCTCTAATGACCTCACCGCACGACACACTACACGCTTTGTGACCACGGCTTTATATATCTAAACTATTGATTCCGATTCTCCCCCGCTCATACCGCGCATCGCAAGAAATCGCAAGGAATCGTACGCATTTTGTGACCGGGGCTTTACACAGATTGCACGTTCGTCTTTAGATATAACTCACAATTCACCCTAATATGTTTTTGACAGCATCCTCTCTTTACTTCCTGCTAGGTATGGTTTCAAAATAGAAGGGCAAAGTGGAGAAAGAAAGAGCGGTTCCACCAGATATCGGGCATGCGCCAGACCACGGCGGGGACAGGCGCGTACATGCCCGTCCAGCCACAGCCCGCGGGCGCATACTCCCAGGTCAGTACTGAAGGTGACGTCATCGTTCTGAGACAGAACTTAACTTTTTGACCGCCGCAGTAGAACCAACACGTCTTCTGGTGCAGCGGCTTTATTTCCGCGAAAACTGACGAGTAAAGATATGAAACATTAGTACTTAGCTTGCGGTGACTCAGAAGTTTAGTACATCGTCTACAGAACTGGAGTCTGTAGTGTCACTCCGAGAGACACACCCTGATGTGTCAGGGGGTCTCCAAATGCTTTGAACGTCGCATCTTCAAAATCTACATCTATAGCACAGTAGAATGAAAGGATGAACTACTGAGTTTTGTATGACTAATATTCCGACGTAAACAAAAAGAGATCTGCTGGCATTATTCATATTGAAAACTGCACAATACGTCACACATTACTGAACTTTTGTGTCACCCTGTAGATCGCATTCCAACGCGGCGAACATAGCGGGTATACAAGGAGCCCGCAACATTTGGCGAGCCCTCCACTCCCATGGGTGTAAGTTCAGGTTAGAGCAAACAACTTATCTCCGTACAGATGTTCAATGTTTTATTCGCTAAGGATCTCGCGGGCAACACAAATACACCCGGATTGTGTCCTTATTACAATCCTTGACAACAAATTACAACATAGTGTGTCATGACTTTTTACACTCGTGAAAAACATAGTACAACTAGAGTTTGGCGGTCTCATACCGCCATGAAATATTTAGAGCTTTTTTAAATTTCATGCAATTGACTAACACATTAACATAATTTATGCACGGTGTTGTTCATCATTGACTAACATACACATGTCACAATTATAAAATTCCCATTATTGATCATAAAGCGGTTTTGCAATTTTTACATAAATTATGCAAATATGTTCCTCATTCCATATTTGGTTTCTGCTTATATTCCACCAAGGAGCTTTTGATAAAAGCTCCTTGATTCCACCTATCATAATTTACAAGTGTTACATTTATTGAAGTCCAGTTATTGCAAACAATGGAATTATACAATTTCCTCATTAATTATGCAAATAAAGTCCTCATTTGCATAACATGCATATCATTATGAACATCTTTGCCCAAGCTACCTGCATGCCTAAAATGATGTCAATCCGTCAATCCTTTCTGCAGTGATCCTCTTTGGAATGTCTTGAAAAAAACGCCCCTGCAGTTCCGAAATTAAATGTTAGGAGGCGGAAATGCCCCACTTTGTCATGACAGTGCAAGCTATCTACCAACCAAATGTCAAGACCATATCACGTCCGGGACAAGAGATACATAGAAAAGACTGCTATGATCAAATATTCTCAATAATTATGCAAATGTACTGATATTTTGCATAATTAGTATGTCATTTTGTACAACATTGTCTAAGGTATCTACATACCAAAAAACATGAAAATCCGTTGTTCCCTTCTTGAGTTATCGTCTTCAGAGGTTAATTTTTGGCAAAAATGCCCATGCTATCCTAAAACTAGACGCTAGGGGGTCTAAGTACAAGAGCTATCTATCACCCCCAAATCATGACCATAGCTTGTTCAGAACACGAGATAGAAAACCCGGAAGTTGTGCTGCAATACCAAGGGAAGCCGCTAGGGGGCCCAAAATCTAACAATTTCCAGCTTTCATCACACACTTCACACACTACTAACACACCAAGTATGAAACCAATTCACCCAGCCGTTCTTGAGTTATCTTCTTTACACACAGACACACAGACAAACGCAGGGTAAAATATAACCTCCATGACATTTCATGGAGGTGATAATTGATTAAAATCAGATGTCGTGCCCTGTACTTGTTCCCAGCTATCATCGTACTTTGTGTGCTCCAGTAGCAATTTTAGGACATGTTGATTCGATTGTATCAATTACGTCCTCTGGGAACCTGAAAACGAATGCGAGCGTGCCAAAAAAATTTAAAAAAATTTGCCTTTACTGCAAAAAGTTCATTGTTCAAAGTGAAAGTTGTCAGGATGGAGACTAAACGCATTAAATACATGAAAAAGATTCATTTGTGCTCTTCAACTTTTTTCTTTTACTTTGGAATTGTCCGTTGTCCGACAAATCTTTTTAGTAATCTACAGAATATATTTGCTCATTTGCTGTTATGTACGATTATAGTAGGAAACATCGAAAAGTGACGCTCTCATGAATGTCATCCATGTAATCGAGTCAACATGGTCTTTAGTTCAGGTTAGTTCATCCTCGTATGTACGAGGTGCCACAAATGGTGCTGTCCCAGACACGGTCTCACTGGGAAATTAGGTTCTTTATCGCAGCCTAAAAGACATAGAGGTGATGTGTTTAATGCGTATCCTTTACGCCATCTTGCGACAAGAAGAAGTAGTCCATCTAGGCTTTGTAGAAGGTAGATGAAGAGTTGAAATGTCTGCCAGGTCAACGTTGGATTTCAATTTCCTAACGTACGGGCGGCTGCTCACCGTAGTGGGTTTACGGAAAAGGCTGGGCTGTGTACCTGGGCTGTCTACCTGGGCTGGCTATCACGTCAAGCTACTTGGACCTACGAAAGCCCATTGGGACAAAAGCTGTTTTAGCAGTAGGGGCTGTTTGGCCTGTTTGTGCTCAACGAATAAGCTGTGTCTGAAGGATCTGTGTGTTATTATGTCAATGGGTTGTATGTGAAGTGGCAGTGTGTGAAGGAGCTGTATTTGAAGGAGCCATGTACGTTACATAACCCAGAGGTTCTGGGTTCGAATTAGTCGATATGCCACCGATCTTGTGCGCTTGGGAAGGGCTCTTAACACGACTTTCCTCCCTTCACTAGGGTAACGAAAAGAGTACCTGGCTTCGGTAAGGGCCCTCCCTCAGATAGGGCAAAGACCCACCACACTTACGAAAAAGACTAGGGGTCCTTCCTTCCCAGTGTAAGTGGTTCAAAACTGGGGTAATTGCTTTCGTATTGAGGTCACCTGAGTTAGCACCGAATGGCAGCTGTTCCAGACCCTTGTACTTTAGCAACGCTTATTTTGAGCTCCTCACAATTCAATTGTCGATTCTAATGTGTGGCGCAGAAGCCTGGACCAACTAGCCACCAGTCTTAAGACTAATCCAATCAGCCCTATAAGTCGTGTTAATAGCCCTCCCCAAGGGCACAAGATCCGTGGCATATCAACTGATTTGAACCCAGAACCTCTGGGTTATGTAACACACACACTGAATCGCTTCACACAAAGCCCATTCACACACCGCTCCTTCAAACACAGCTCCTTCACATACAGCCCATGCACATACAGTTCCTTCACACATAGCTTCTTCATTGAGCACAAACAACCCCTACTGCTAAAACAGCTTTTGTCCCAATGGGCTTTCGTAGGTCCAAGTAGCCTGACGTGATAGCCAGCCCAGGTAGACAGCCCAGCCTTTTCCGTAAACCCCACGGTAGTTAAGTTATTATAGTCTGATTACAATCGAAATAACTATGACGTGGCTTGGACGAAACACATTACTTCACCAATACATTTTTATTGGTGCCCTGTGCCCTGTAGGTTCATACGTCATCATGGGGAGGGGTGGGCAACTCCTCCTGTATGTCACCACACACCAACCTCCCCAGCTTCATGGGCGTGGCCACGCAAGCGCAGCCGGCCCTCCACGCCATCTCCCCCCTGTCCACCAACAGCCAAGACTCCCTGACCAATGGGCAGCGCCAGCTGGACATAGCATGTGCAGAAGCAGACAGAAGAAGTTCCAGTATAGCCGCTCTCAGACTGAAGGCGCGGGAACACAGCGTGGCGCTGAGCATGATGGGAGGCCCTTACATCAAATGATAGGAAACACGGAATGACGGGACATCCCAAAGGACGTCCCTGAATACGTATATGTACTTGCTCCAAATACCATGCCCCTGTGTAAGCTACAACACACGAGTTGGTATTTATTCAGTTTACCATTGTCTCGAAGAACATTTATGCTTTTCCCATGCAACCAACCAACCAACCAACCAACCAACCAACCAACCAACCAACCAATTAATCAACCAACCAACCAACCAATCAACCAACCAACCAACCAACCAACCAACCAACCAACCAACCAATTAATCAACCAACCAATCAACCAACCAACCAACCAACCAACCAACCAATCAATCAATCAATATTTATTCAACACCAACACCAGCACAATGCTTTCATAAATAAAACGTTGCAAAACCTATCAACTTCGAAAAAACACAATTTATGCAATACTGACGCAAAGTCTTCAGCTGGTTTCAAAGCCAGCCCTCGGCACAGGTAACGTTACATGTATTTCTATCTGACGGATATTGTCAGCATGCATGTAAAATTAGTTTTGCAAGAGTACGTACCGCAGGCGTGGAAAATTTCAATATATTCCATCATCTGTTTGTATAAACTCATACACCCAACAATCTGTACAAAAACTATACAAATGAACTGATAATTTGTAGAACTACATTATGTTACAATTATTACCTTATTAACACAGCTGATTTCCATAATGATTACCTTACATAATGTATAGCGTAAAATCGTAAAATATAACTATATATAAAGTTTCTATCCTTCAGCACTATAGAATTAGTTGTGATATTTTCATGAAAGAACACCATAGAAGTAATCGAGGTGAAGATGTACAACTCAAATCAGTTTGACGCCGTAACAGAACCAACCACTGACAAGGGTCTAAAGCAGTCCTTTCCGCAACAAGGCAGCTATTTTTGCACGACATTCCCAAGAATGCCCTTAGTTTACAAGCTTACGCCAAGCGTAACACGTGTGGGACCGGTACCGGGCCCTGCTTGTCTCAACCTCCGTGGATACATGTAGCTTCAAAAGGATGAAAAATCAATGAACATCGGGGTTCTTTATCCACAACTAAAAGTATAATCAATTTCAGTGTTTCTGTAGCTCTCCCGATACCTTCTTGAGAAAACTGCTAAGTAATAATAGCCGTAGCCAGTTCTCACCAGCTAGCAGGACTATACCCCAACGTTGGTAGCTGTTTCTTTTGTAACGGAAATCCCTCAAGTCTTCTTGACTTGCCCACAATAGCTTTGCTTCATCAATGTATGAAACTACCTGTACAGCTGTAACACGTGTGAAATGTTTTCCCATCGTCTGTATGTGTACAGTAAGAGTCTGACGGACAATGTTATAACGTTTACTGTAACCACTCACTGTTCACATGTTTGCATTAAACATTCCAAGTGTACAATTATTGTGTTTCCAAGTATGACCAAGTACCAAGTAAATAGTAGTAGTTAGATGAGTAAATCTTAACACCGTTCCTGGAAGATGACAAGAGCTTCTCAATATGTAAATGAGGGGTAAACCTACATACATACATGTTGTATGCCATGATCTGATCAAGGATTATTTCTCCACAAGGTGAGACCGTTGTGATGCTTTGAGTAATTGCAGAAAGTGCTATAATGTGTTACGGACATCAAGTAGCACTAGAAAAACGCACGTTGCCGTAAGCGTAACAACACTGAAATATTCATCTACGACTCTGTCAGTATAAAAACTGTCAGTATAAGTTGGTTATGGAATAAAAACGATAGACCTTTTTCACACAGGCTGCTGAATTCCATGCGCACTTAGCTAGGTGCCTGGTCCTGTCTTTCTTGTCCATGATAATGTATCATGGATTTCAAAATATCGCAAGCTGCAAAGTCCTTATACCTTGCCTGTGATGTTGAGTTCCCCATGGTGCCGGAACCCTGGGTACCCGTGACTGGTCCTAGCAGTGGCCTGCTCGTCTCGGCTCGAAGACTCCGCCCAAGTCTGACGGCGTCTTCATCACCAGCAGCCTGACCCCGTCCTAACGTCGGCCGCACCTCCCGCATGTCTGGTACCGGCGCTTCTCTATTCTCTTCCTTCTTAATGCCCGTAACTTGCTGTGACGGCGTAGGTCCTTCCTGGTTCATCAGCCCACCAGCTGACTCCAGGACAGGGCCACTATCCTCCCCTGTGATTGGTCTAGTGTCAGCTACCTGTGCGCTACTCGCCAATGCGCATGTTCGACTACTGATCCGCCGCAACGTTTCCGAGGCCGTCAGCCAATGATCGTCTCCAACAGATCCTGAGGTGTCCTTTGAACATGTCAGCAATGCAGGAGACACACGATGAGATGGGGTGGCGGTCAACTGGTCAGTCCCCTGGACAGGCAGGTCAATACGTGGGTACTTTGTCTCAGTTGAGCAGGACGTTCCTTGAATGTCTTTGAGAGACGCATGAGGCTCCTTATCTGAACTGAGTTTGTCATAAGATGTCCAATGCTTTATTTTGTCGTCATTAAAACCAGACGATGTGCCCGATGAACTGCCGAGGGCACCACCCTCCGCTGCTGACTGAGGAAACTTCATAGCGGCACGTCGCCCCTTCTCCTGACCACTAATAACGCCCCTACAGACCTCAATAGTGCCTGTCCCTCTGCTCGCCATCCCTCTCTGGGGCAGTGTGGTGAGATATTCTCCGCACATGGACCTGAGCGTCTGAGACGCACCAATTCCCGCCCAATCTTCTCCTCCAATGTTTTCCTCTGCACATGTGTCGCGATAGGAATCCGTGGTCAGAAGGCGCGAAAGTATCTTGTTCACGGACTTTCTTGACTGCGAGCCGGCACGACGGAGGGTTTGCTCCATAGGCGAGGTGGTTCCACTGGAGTCATGTGGTAGTGCACTGCCCCCTTGCGAGTTTCGTTCGCAAGGTCTGTCTGCCTGTCCCAACCCTTCGGGAGATCCCCTGGCTAACCGCAGGGGTGTTCTGTGCTGATCAGCGGGCTCCCGGTGAAGTACTGGCATCGACACCTCAGTCCAGGCATCGGACGCCTTATCTAAATGCAAAGAAAATCACTGAGATATCTACATGTAGACCTAAAAATTTACATGACATTGTGCGAAAATATCCAAGTGTCTTAACTTAGGTCATATTGATTGAATCATATGGGTGACTCTACCATATCCGCACACGCATACCTTTTGGCCGTAATTACGTATTTGACACCATACTGTAAATCGCACAAAGCAGCTGAAAGAATAAGCAAATATATGCCGTGAACTAGAGATCACATACCTCTCTGAAATATTTAGAGCTTTTGTGGATTTTATGCAAATGACTTGGGCATTTCCATAATTTATGCATTGTGATGTTCATCATTGAATAATTTACAGATGTGACAAGTGTAAATTCCCAACATTTATCATTGAGCGGTTTTGCCATTTTTCCTAGATTCTGCAAATCAGTTCAACTGATTTGCATATTTGGTATATCTTTATGTTCCACCTATCATGAATTACATGTGTTACATCTATTGAAGTCCAGTTATGGAAAGCAATGAAATTATACAATTCCCTCATCACTTATTATACTATATGCAAGTTAATTCATCATTTGCAGAATATATATCTATCATTATGAACATCTCTTCCCAAGCTACCTGCATGCCTAAAATGATGGAAATCCTTCGTGTTATCGTATTTGGAATGTTTTGACAAAAAAGCCCCTGCAGTTCCAACATTAAATGTTACGGGGCTCAAACCCGCACAACATTGTCCTAACGTTGTAAGCCACCCAAATATCAAGACCATATCATGTCCGGGACATTGAAAACGGCTATGATAAAATATTCCCAGTAATTATGCAAATGTGCTCCAATTCGCATGATTTGTATTTCAATTTGTATAACATGGTGTAAGCTACCTAAATATCAAAACTAATGAAAATCTGTTATTCCTATCTTGTACTATCCTCTTCGAATTTTTTAAATAATGCCCCTGTAATTCCAAAACTAGCCGCTATGGGGCCCAAACTTACATCACTTCTTTCAGAGCGCAAGGACTATCTAACTCCAAGAAATCGCTTGTTCAGAACACAAGATGCATGCATAACAACGGATGAGTGCTACAGTAATAAGGGAAGCCGTCAGGGGCCAGTATGAAATCAATCTATCTGTAGTGAAACAAGAGTTCGGAGACCTCAAATCTCCATGAAATATTCTGATTATGCAAATGATTTACACATCTGCATAATATATGCTTGCTTATGTACACCTTTAACTAACTTACACAGGTCACAACGTCGACAATCCAATCATTTAGTGTATGTACTTGAAAGAATTATGACACTTTCACATTCTGCCCATTAGGGACTTATTAACATAATTGGTATTTGCTAATCTTTCACCTGCAACTACACAAACTACATACATTTGAGTCCTATAGTAGATCTTTCTCATTAAGTATGCAAATTATCTCCAAATTTGCATAACATGTGCTTCATTATGTATTATCTCTGACAAAGTTCCCTTTATACTAAATATGGAAATCTATTGTTCCTGTGTTCCGTCATGCTCCTTGAAAGAATTTGACAAAAAACGCCCCTGCAGTTCCAGAGCAAGCTGCTAGGGAGCACAAATATACATCACTTCTTCCTTACATTACAAGCCACCAAAAAGATAGCATAGCTAGCATGTCCACGTCAAAAGATACAAAAACTTACACAGGTCAAAATGTTGACAGCCCAATTATTTACTGCATGTACCTAGAAGTATTGACACTTTCACGTAAATATGCAAATTACGAACAATTTGCATTATTGGTTTCTGCTGATCTTACACCTGCTGTACCAAGGTCACATACTAGGGGGCCTTGACCTTTGTCTTCCGAACACCTACCCACATACCAAATATCATCGTAAGCCATCCAGATGTTCTTGAGTTATGCTGACTACAAACATCAGGAAAGACAACACACACAGACGCACACACAGACACAACACACTTGCCACAGACTACACATGGTACATGCATTTGAGTCCTAAGGTTCCGGTTCCGAATTCGCTTTGACCTTTTTACTCAGTATACAGAAGAAATCTTGTCCTTCATTGCCATATCAGTCATTATTCAAGGAAAACTCATTTCTTTCCGTGTAGCGGCCTGTACAAAATGCCCCCAAATTAGCAATTTTTGGGTGAAAATGTTATTTGATTGATGGTTTTTACCAAGGATAACATTTCTACAGAAAATGTCAACTGAGTCTGCCGGTCAGCGACAAGGCACCTGTTTCTATCGGAAATATTAAATTGTCCGAAAAACGATGTTTTGATAAGCGCTAGCGTTATTCTGAGAGTCAAATCGGCCCCAAATCCCCCCCAAAAAAACTCCGAACCGAGACCCTAAAATGAAAGACACTACAAATATATTATCCTCATTTAATATGCAAATATAATAATTTAATCAAGCCAATTTGCATAATTTGCACCTGATGATGTAGCTACCTACATACCAAATATCATGTTCCTTTGTTCAGTTATACTCCTTGGAAGATTTTGACAAAAGCTCCATTGCAGTTCCAGAGGAATCTGATGTTTGGGACCATATACTGTGTGTTTACTCATTTGCCCAACCTTCCTTGTCACTTAGATTTCACAATGAAGGCAGCTGCTTGCTGCCAATCTTTTTTCATTCGCATGCTCGCATCAGCTACTAGGATAAAATAAAATCCACATGGTCCAATCATAACGTAATACCATAGAGTTACATCAAAACTAACGCATGCCCACATCACGCTTACCACACACACACTTTCGCTAACCATTCAGGAAGAAAATTACATAATACATATCATCATCATCATGGATGCCCCCAGATGACCCCGCGAGGGGCAAAGTGGGGGTGGGGGTGGGTGGTTGTCGGGGGGTGAGCTGAGGTCCCATATTAAAGTAAACTATACATCAAGCAATAGGATAACTGTTTTTGTTCAGTTTGATATCCAGGCTACATGCATATGCACAACGGTGGGTCAAAGTCAAAATCTTATTCCCAGCAAACGTTACCAAAGCTAAAAAAAATGTCAACACGCAACACATATGAACTTGAATATCCGCAAAAGTATGAACGTTAAGGTGGATTCACACGTAAGTATATATTTAGACCCGTATGAGGTCGGCGTGCAAGCCGTGCAGGTCACTGGAAAAATAGTAGAAATCGGACAAGTACAGCCAGATAACATATCAAACGTGTTAGCTCGGTCGCAAACTACATTCCTCAGCCAGCTAACAGTCTATATTTGTCCAATTTCCACTATTTTTCAACGACCCGTGGAGCCTGGTAGAGGATGAGACTTCCATACGGACCTCGCACGCACATGTGAACGCCCCTTTAAGGTGGGGTCACACATGTGTATATACTCAAGTACGTTTGAGGTGCCTATGAAGCTCTTAGTCTCTACCAGGCTCCAAAGGTCGCGGGAAAAATAGTACAAATTGGACAAATATAAATACACAACATGCCAGATGAGTTGGCTGACCGAGAAGTATGGTTAGCGACCCAGCTAACTCGTCCGACATGTTACCTGTTTACGTTTGTACAATTTCTATTATTTTTACAACGACCTGTGGAGCCTGGTGGAGGCAAATACTCCCATGCGCGCCTCATGAGTCATACGGACTTAAATATACATGTATACGCAGGTGTGACCCCAGGTTTACGTCCTGTGTTTTGATTGCTCCCGTGTTCTGATGGCTCCTGACCGTTTCTAGTCATAATCAGCAACAACAGCACCTCCAGAACTTCAGAACACGGCAGCAATGTAGGGTCTGCTATGGAGGCTGGTACAAACAGGAAGTCCTCACCTGAGGGAGACGAGGACGTCGGGGATTCCAAGAGAGCCGCCAGTGTCGGGCCTGCAGCTGCCGCAGCAGCGCGCTGGGCAGGCCCGAATGACTGGGGACTGGGGTGTTCCAAACAGTCGGCAGCGAGGAACTGACTCCTGTCCGACCCTGCCTTTTTAACAAGTGGTTGTTTCTTGCGTTGTTTCTTGGGAGGTTTCTTTGGTTGTACGTTTTGTACATTTGTTTGCGGCGGTTGTGCTTCCATACACCAAGAGGAGAACAGTGAGTTCTCACTTGGAGGTGGGGAAGGTCTGGCTCTTTGTAGCTCGGTATCGGTTATCTCTTGTTCATGTTGGTGTTTAGCGCACTCGTATCGTCTGCTCAGCGTTTTCAACAGTTCTGCTGCGGACATGCCGATAGATGGCCCTGTGGAGGCGTCTGGGTTGGCGGTCTCAGGAGATGAGTTCCCGTGGAAGCTTTCTTTAAGACCTTTTCTTTTGTCAACAGCTTTAGATGCACCGTGCTGCACTTGTAGGTCGAATGGATCGCCATTCTCTCCAGCAGTGACCATGTCGGGCGGTGTCTCCAGTTTGATGTTCCCGGTGTTCTCGCTCGGTAAATTTTCTTCGAAGATCTGTCCATGCGTTGCGATATTATCTTCCAAGGCAGACTGAAAACTCTTCCCTACTGTACTTTCTGTGCCTGATTGATTCTCCTTCCCCAATACGCCTCTTGTCCTATCATGATAAAGTGGATTAGGTGTCCACTGATCGCAGTCCTGGTCTCGGATGTCCCGAACGGGCACACCCGTTCTTTGGTTCCCTGCCGAACCCACGGGACGTTCTTGGTTCCACGCGGCCGCATCGTACCCTGGATCCTCCCTCTCGCGCTTTACGGTGATCGTTGCGTCTGGATCGTACTGAGAGCTGGGTGACGTGTCTGTAAGGTAGCAGGCTTCAGGATAGACATTATCTGAGTCTTGTTGCCGGTCTGCTGAGTGGTACGTATCCAGCTGTAGCTGTGCAGACTGCCTGGGCTGTACATATGTGACGGCTGTTTCTCCAACAACAGGGGAGGTGTAGTCGTCAAGCCTTGCTCTTTTCGCTGTCTCTAAGGAGACTTCCTCCTGCCTTGGTTCAGTTCCGTGTTTGGTCCTGCGCCCTGCAGACCGCTCCGTGTGAGGAGCTGGTGCTTCCGACTTGTCCGCCCCTTCTTTGAGTGACCGATCATAATGTGAAATCGCCTCTACCATTGGTTGGATCCTTAACATCGTGGCAGCTTCGAGTAGGTCGCCTGCGTTTTCGGGTGAAATGGTAAATTCCGCCATGTAAATAAAGCGAAGTATCTCTTCAAATGACGAAGCGCTCACGAGTGGCACAAAGGTGACATAGTCCGAGTGCATCTGTTGCCCAAGTACAAACAATGACTCGAAGTACGAGCTGCTTGCTGCTAAAAGCACACGGTGACATTTAAAGGTTTTCCCTCCGGCACCTACTGATACGTCACAGAACCTACCGCTGACCCGAAAGGCGTCCAACTGTTTGAGTATCGCCGTCTGGTGGATCAGCGACTTGTACAAACTGTTCTCCATTGTAGTTTTGGAAGTCTTCCACACTTCTTGCATCACCTGGAAAGGAACACAAGATACGGTCAATAACATGACTAACGTGTGGCGGAACTGCGTGTAGGGTATTTGGCCCAGAACTGACAGGTCTTGGGTTCGAGTCCTGGCCAACTACCATCTTGTACCCTTGAGAGAGGCACCTTACAGGACTTCTTTTCACTCTACGCAGGTGTTAAAAAGGCGGTGGAGGGAGAGGGTTGGGCTCCGCCTTTCAATTTACAAACAAACAAACCATGTCTTATTATATACACCGTTAAAAAATCAAAAGCTTATATATCCTCAAAAGCCTATATATCGCAAACCAACTTATTTAATAAATCTACATTTAAGTTGACGTATTGTTTCCAGAATGGACAAGTAAACGGATTATGGCATTGTCAACCCACACACAGACACAAACACACATACACACACACTTTCTCTCTCTCTCACGCACACACACACATACACACACACACTCTCTCTCTCTCTCTGTCTCTCACACACAGGCACACACACACACACACTCTCTCTCTCTCACGCACACACACACACACACATACACACACACACTCTCTCACACGCACACACACGCACACTCTCTCACACACACATACACGCACACACACACATACTCTCTCTCTCTCATAGGCACACACACACACACACTCTCTCTCTCTCTCTCTCTCTCTCTCTCTCACACACACACACACACCCATAGGCACACACGCACACAGACGAGCACACCAACACACACTCGCAAACACACACGCACACACGCACGCACGCACACACACTCACAGGCACACACACGCACAACAATACACACTCTCTCTCTCTCTCTCTCTTTCACACACACACACTCTCTCACACACACACACACACAGGGACACACGCACACACACATATGCACACACACACGTAAACACTTGCACGCGCACACACGCACTCACGCACACGAGCACGCACACAAAAGACGCACACACACATGCACACACACACACGCACGCACACACACACACACACACACACACACACACACACACACACACACACACACACATATATATATATATATATATATATATATATATACATATTACACATATCATAGATAAACTAGCTTAACCCCAAATCGGCCTTGAACTTCGTCTACCCAACCACTAGTAACATACCGAATAGAATTGCATTTTTTCAGATGTTCATAAGTTACATGGGTCCTATACTAGTATATCACGTCAATATTATCAGGGAACACAATCACAAGCGCTCTATGACAGAGGCAGGCAGACAGACTGACACAAAAAACAACACCTCTATTTTTCATGGCGGTAACTGGCTCGTTCTCATTGAAATGTCTAAAATGCTGTCGCCTGACTTTACGACTTGGTATAGCAAATTATACACAGCATGGCTGGTCCCTTTGTTTTTCCACAACCCCTGTATTTATTTTACAAAAGATGCACCACAACATTCATATTGATTCATGGCTTTGAAGGTTATTATAGCCTCGGGTGGGATTCCAACCCCTGAAAAATGTTTGTCGCCTGAGAAGATATGAATAATTCAAATAGTAGCCAAAAATGGAACAATTCAGTTCCCAAAATGATTATTCGGCAGGTGAAACCAGCTACCAAGGCCTTCAGTCCGATCGCTACTATCACTGATCTTGGAGGCTGTGTGAGGAGGTTTATGCTTGTCGCCAAATTCGGTAACAAACCTTACCACCTCGAGTACGATGGTTGCCGCGGTTATATCCACGTATAAGACTAGAAATTGCCGTTTTTGTGACGCTTTACAGTTTTTCTGGTTTTCTAAAGAAACAAAAAAAGGATGAATGACTGCCATGTTTATCCCACCTTGCTTACAAAATGTTGTACAGAAATGGCTGTAACCAACGTTACCATTGTTTGATGCTTTCTAAGCATTCTGTCTGACCCGGTGCAAAAATGCTGCCCACTTTTTAAATGTCCCTAGGGTCGTAAGCTTATGCCTAAATGATGTAGCCTATAATGTTAATCCTTTTGAAGAAAAAGGGTTAAGTTTACTGTTGTAAAAAAACATTACCGGTAACGTTTGTTACCAGCTCTGTAATGCATTACGAATGGGACCGAAAATAACAAGTTGCCATTTTTTGGTTATGGTTAGAAGAGGAATTTTTCTAAACAACCAGGTAGTTTTCACTGAAAATAAAGCTGATTTATTTTCGACCAAAAAAATGCCATTTTCGACATTTCCATGAGAACAAGTGAACTACGCCTGGTTGGAATCTACATCTGAGATGACGAAAACAAGGCGCCTTATTCGGACACACCAAACTCCAATTAGTCCTTCCGGTACATACAATAAGACCACGCAGAGAAAAACATCATATTTAGTGTGATGCACATCGCACCATTAAAACTAATTAACCCCCAGAATGCCGACGAAAGTTCTTGACCTACTAGTCGTTACGGGTGCACTGTTCAGTTCCCACAGTCCCTCCTTCCCGTGTCAATGTATTACAAATTCATTGCTTTTGTTTGGTATGTTGCCTTTGTGTCTCCATTCAGGTCTATCTCAGGATCATCTGTTCCCTTTTACACGTATTTCACCCGCTCACCAGCAGATCCGAGAACAAGGAAATGGAATTTGACTGGCCTTCTATCAGTTCTCTAGTTTAACGCTCTCTGTACCATCGCTGACCTATGACCGCGTTCACTGGGACAGCCACCCGACATGGAAACCACCAATAACGTTACATTTGCACTGTATTACATAACATGAAACTCGGCCTAAACCTGTTTAACGTCATGTTTATATCCTTTGGATACAGCATACGTTATCGAACCGTAATCTAGAAACAAATATGGTTCACGTTATGTAGATCGCCCTGAAGGTCACCAGTGACGACGCATATCAGAGATCGACTTGTATGCTGGTCAACAAGTCCATGCTACAGAAACACCGACAAATACTTTGTTCGATACCTGTATGACCGCCTTGTCCACTCCGCGGGGTCCAGGTCACAATGTTGGACACAAAACACGTCAAACAACCGTAAACGTCTCATGAATTTAACCCAACGAGAACACACGGCGGTGACCTTTCATTTCCGAGGAACTTTGATCTTTGACCCAAAGGTCAGTTAAGGTTAAAGGTTACCGCGTGCCCTGCATGGCCTATCCTGTTAGCTCCGTTGAGTTGTGATTTGAGAACCCCAACAACTTTATAAGCTCAGTTTGCTCGGTACTAAATCGTGGTGTAACGTTACTTTTTTTCTCCCTCGTCACAGTCAAATGTCCTTTCTTGGCGCTAACATTAACATTACGTTTCTTACTAAACCTCTCCGCCTGTAGAAATCGATGGAGGGGTTTCAAGTGAGAGACGCAGGAGACGGCCTGACATATACCGTTAATTACCGCCATTAGCTCATTTTTCGGGACCGTTCGTATGTGTATTCGTGCGCGCGTGTGTGTTTGTGTGTGTGTGTGCACGCGTGGCTTTTTATCGTATGTTCGTGCGTGTTTATGTGCGTGTGTGTTTGTGTCTGACTGTTTCAAGACCTTTCAATGCAAACATGAATTTTTATATTTGGATAGAAGTCAGAACATTCTTTCGCCTGGTGACTACCTCGTGTTCTGGACAAGTTGTTCTCACGATTTTTACCTGCATGTATGCAGGTATGGTTTTGATGCTGGTGGGAATTTTTGGTAGCTGGGGATGTAGGGCGCTGTATCTCGTGAACGGATGGTGCGAGCACGACGATTTTTGATACGTGGGTTGGGGGTGGTAGCCTGACACTCAGGTGTGATTTTGGGCCTCCTGGTGCTTGACCTTGACATTGACGGTGGCATTTTTTGTGTTTTTGGGGCACTTTTGGCGCTGTGTGTCCGGAACTATACGCGCCATTGCGACGATTTTTGGTGCATGGGTGGGGAGTTGTTGCCTGTTGCCTAGGATTGACTTTGGGCCTGGTCGCGTTTGAACTTGACACGACAGGTCGAATTTTGTGTCCGGGAGGGGTATTTCCGGCGTTGTATCTTCTGAACGGATGATGTGGGTGCACTGATATTTGGCACATGTGTTGGTGGTGTTGGCCTAATTCTCCCGTTTGATTTTGGCGCCCTTGGTGCTTGAACTTGACATTCCAGGTTACCTTTTGTGCGGGCACGGGGCGTGAGCTGTATCTCCGGAACGCAAGGTGCCATTGTGTTGCTATTTGGTACATGAATTGGTGCTGGTGTCCTGGTGGTCAGGTTTGATTTTGGGCCTCCTAGTGCATGAACTTGATACTGTAGGTTGACCCTGTTTTGTGTGGTTGGGGCATCCACCCAATATCTGCTTGGTTTTGAAAACAGATTACGGTTGGGTGTAGAACCATCATCTGGCCTGGGTGACCTTCAATGTATCAGGTTACTTTGTATCAACAGTGTCTCCAGCCAGATGATGTACTACAAATTGTACCAAACCAATTTGGTAAGGTACAATTTGAGTTTGATATTTATATTCTTGTGGTGTTTTGAGAGCTGTGTAGTACTGAGTTTAAAGTTCTGGTACAAGTTCTTTTGCCCTGTTCGGCAATCAGCAGAAGATACAACTTTCTAAAGTGAAGGAGAAATGTATAGATCTTGAGTGTAAGAGAAAGGCATGTCTGTGATTTTTCTGTGTTTCTTGTTGTTTCTTTGGGGATGCCATTTTCGTATTGTATGCAGGTAATTTGTAGTTTGGGGCTAGTCATATTCGCTTGATTTTTGGGCCTGCTTAATCTATAGTACGGGCAGGGTTAAGTGGTAGAGGCTTTGTTCTGTTTTAAATTTGGTATCGTTTGTTGCATTTTGTCACTGCAAAAATATGATGAAATTGTTTTCCCCCTCTAAGCAACTGCTCATTGATTTGGGGGAATGTTTGCTGGGTGTTCACACTGACTACAGCAGCTTTCTGAACTGCAGCAGCTTGGACATTTTGAATAGCAAGTTCTGCTGTTAAATTTGGCTTAGGTACTTCAAGAAATTTAGGTTTTAGTTGGATGGGTTGAATAAAAAATATCATACCACCCTGGGGACTAACTGTTGTTGCTGGATGGGGGCTACCACTATTCATATTGTCTATGGAACTACTGTAAAAATATAATTGGTCAAATTATGCAAATAACCTTCCAGTGTCAAGTGATATAACACCCCAGAAATAAATCTTTAATGAATATCATTGCCACACTAAGGAGATTTAGCAGCTCCATTAGGTCAGTACATTGAAATAGGAAGATATCAGTACTGAATATATCATATGTGACAGAATAACTACATGGTACTGTGGTTGGTTCCAACATAAGTTATGTTCATCCATGCCCAAACTTACACATTCCGAAAATGGAATTTTAGACTTCTGCATGGTGCACAACCAACACGGTAAAAATCTCACTTTTCCAACCACGCAACCACAGACGAAAAGAAAAAAAAGATAAACAATAGGTCTACAGACACCCAATACATTTCATGCAGGCCTGAGGTCTACGAACTCTTGTTAGGTGGAAGATATGTAGTTCTAGCCCACGGATAAAAAGTGCCATAGGTTTTAGGCTTGTTCTGGAACTGTGGGGAAATTGTTGTAGAATTTTTAGAAGTTGATCACTCAAAAAGGGTTTGACGGACCGTCGTGATGTATGGTATGTATGTAGCTATTAGAAATGATTGACATAATTGAATTATGAATTTTCATATCAGGATTCGCATAATTGATGAGGAATATCTGCAACTCCAGTGCCTGCCAGGATAGTACTGTTCATCTAACATCTGTAAGGCTACGTTGATTTGATTATATGATGACATCCTGTCGGAACTTCAAAACTGATGCGAGCGTGCGAATAAAAAATGTTGCCTTGATTATGAAATCTAAGTGGCCAGGAAGGTTGAAAAATGACGATGCAAGGAATGTGGCCAAACACTCTTTCACATCTCATTCCTTAATATCGGAATTGGCATTGGCATTTTATGATATCAGAATACTTTCCCGATATTTTCGTGTAATCTACGGCATATAATTGCTCATTTTGCAGCTGTTTTGTATGGTATGGTTCAAAACTTCCTTCCGTCTAGAACTGGTGATTCTCCACAAATCACCCGGACTCCAGGAAGAATAGTGACATATCAGTCACTAATGGAGATCTGTATAACCAAACCAAACCAAACTTGCTTTTTCTTTGGAAGCAGCTGAAACTTGATGCGCTCGATGTCATCCATATAATCAAATCAATATGTTCTTTATACGGATATGTAAGCAATTGTTCTTGAGAAGGCGAAAACGTAAGCTAGAAATGCATGAGCACTGCCTGATGAAGTCGTCACAGCAAGGTTTGGAGATCTCCGGGGAACATGAGTGGTAAAGGCCAAAACAAGTAAATTTCATGGATGACATCCCAGCAGACCCCAAATCTGTGATCCGAACAGGCGAACATAAAACAAGGCGAGTAACAAAAAAGCAAGACACCTATATTTTCCGCCAAAAAGCAGTTAATCAAGCAACTAGATATGCTTTTGGAACGGTCAGACGTTTCAGACAACCATCTGGTGTCTTTCGTCATATCAGTAACACTGGAGAAATCTTGTATGTAGGAGAGAGTTTTTATATCCTATCTGAGAATTGATATGCAAAAGAAACTAGTTAAAGAGTTAATCTAACTATGAATTAATATGCAAATAGGGAGAGAGAGGGACGTCTTCATGCTTTTTGCATATTAATTCATAGCTTATATGATTAAACTGTTCTCCAACTATGTGACAGGGGTATTAGGCAGACTAACTTCGTAGTTCTCTTCAATTATTTCTCCCCGAAGTGCACTGCTATACCTCATAGATCTCCTTATTCTGTCTTACAGGTGTGAGACAGATAGACATATGGTCTACTCAAACAGGATGATATTAGTTTGTTAATCAGATCCAGTTACAGAATTTGCTATAGTATAGTATACGTAGTTATTGACTTCATCAAAGAGTAACACATCAGATAAATGTATTGATAAAATCAATAATGGCACAGCAATTGCAGATTTATCATAAGTGCAGGTATGGTGAGGGATTGTCTGCGACTCCCTGTAAGTTAGTGACAAGGAGCCATTTAATCACACATTTCTATGGGTTTCCACCATTCCTACATAATTATGTAAATGCCTATTTACGGCTATTTACGGAATTTTCTATTGCAATATGACTTAACGGCATATGCATAGTTTTCCATTCTCGGTATGTTGACGACTGCCGGAGGATCGAATTTCTTGCCTTTTTCCTGACACCAGGCGAAAATCAATGCCAGCACTGATGTCACCCATAAAATGTTCTTGCAGTGGCAACGTTCACGTTGTTCGTGGAGTTCTTGCTCAAGACGAGAGTCATTTCTTTTAGGTGGCTTTTCGGTTCCCAAAGTCATCAAATATACGTTTGCAATGCATGTTTTGAGCCGTAACATTAAAAGGTAAAAGACATGTAGCTGGGTCAATAAAATATTGAAACATCGGAATATATAAATCTATAATGACAAATTTATCCTGCGTAACATTACATTCTATTGTTGCTGAATGTAAATGAATCTTATCTTTCAATTTATCTTAGCTTTTCTATCACACTTCAGCGAGCCCCGGAGGTCAGAGCCGTGAACTGGACCGGACATTTTGTCCCGCCTTCAAACTACAAAGCCATGGGAGAGCAGGCTCGCATGTAGAGAGAACTGTTCCGTGAGCCCATCGACTAGGACAATCTACGAGGGCGGTTCAAAAAGTAATGCCACTGGTTTTATAACAGGCTCATGTTTTCATCGAATGAAATGAAATTTGGCACAAAGGTATAAGAATATATTCTCTTGAGATTTACATATCTCAATTTGTTGTTAAGATTTTTATGAGTGACTGAGTTGAGTTCAAGATGACCACACCCTTGTTATCCCGTCGGAAGAAATTAGAGGGTCAATTAACGTGCAATTGATGATGTCTCTAAATCACTTGTAGCTATTGTAAGGAACTAAAATTGCACATGTATCAAGTTGCATTTCTCTATAAGCCACATGCCAATTTTCATCTTTGAAATACAATAACTTATTATTTTTTCGTTCCTGGTGTGAAGTAAGGTCGTCAGGGTTGTAATTAGCAGTGGGTTAGGGGTGGGCTGCTTAAAGTTTCCATAACCGATTTTTTTTATTAACTGAGAAAAATCAAACTTAACACACTTATTGATCTTGAAACAGTTAATAATTGTGCTAAGTTTCGCATCTTTTGGCTAATGGAAAAGCAGTCTACAAAGACCTTTATTCAACAAATCACGTATTTGGCTATTAATCAAACTGTCTGCAATATAGCAACTTGCTCCATTCTAGTGTCTTTAAAAGATGAACCATTGAGAGTTCAAACATGAAATTTGGCATGTAATCGTTAGAGATATTTGTTATTATACAGGTGAAATTTCAGCTTCCTACAATAGTTTTAAAATGGTAAGATGTAGAGGAACTGATCTCCTGACAAGCTTTTAAGGGTGTGGTCATCTTAAAATCATCTCAGTTGCACATAAAAATCTGAACCACAAATTGAGATATCTCAATCTCAAGAGGATATAGGTTTGTACATTTGTGCCAAATTTTAACCCATTCGATGAAAACATGAGCCTGTTATAAAACCAGTGGCATTACTTTTTGAACCGCCCTCGTAACGTCCTGAACACGATGGCGTAACACTGCTAGCTACATGTATCTGTGAGCGCAGTGCAGCGTTTCTTTTTTCAGCCAAGTCGAGTCATCTCGATAAGTGTTTGGTACCTGAGGCGTGTTTAATACGTCAGCTACGCCCTCATCCGAAAGCACAGATACATCCCGAAACCCCTTCCACCTCTGGATACACGGGATTTGATCCTTTTGGTGAATCAATATGGGTCCGGTTACTACTATTGTCGGTGGCTTTAAGAACTTGCAATTGTAATGCATTATGCGTATTTCATACGTTGATTCCCCTGCTCGTTTTTGTACGAAGTTAGGAAGTAACAGTAAAACCCTGTGTTAAAACACCTATCCCCGCGTGCAGGTGTCATGAGCGACTCTGCCTCATGTGGCCGACTTATCCCGATGTTGGGCTAATGATCCTCAGGTCCAGTTAGAGTTGACGTTAATGATGAGGGATTGACGCCGCGGCCACATCGGTAAACACGACATCTTCCGTGCGTCATCAATCTGGACACCACATTACTTAGTAATTGCTGGTCTGGAGTCGTTACCAGATGTTGTACTCGCCGATTGAAACTAGGCTGACGCGGCTCCTACTGCTTCCATAATTATTACGTTGTGTCGCCTGAGAAAAAAA
The DNA here is from genome assembly GCF_000003815.2 of Branchiostoma floridae. Lineage (NCBI taxonomy): Eukaryota > Metazoa > Chordata > Leptocardii > Amphioxiformes > Branchiostomatidae > Branchiostoma > Branchiostoma floridae. The sequence goes on from NC_049989.1 coordinate 1,038,305, forward strand.
AAGTTTCTGGGTCTGTAAGGATTCCGAACTGTCATACTCGACATTACGATCTGTGTCAGCTCATTATATAGCTTGGAAAACCGTGATAATTAAGAATGTAAATTACTAGAGCTTGCGCGAAATGCGTACCTAACTCCAGGCTACTTCGTCACCGCTAATTGGCCAGAGCGCGCGATGAGGATGGATGGGGAAGTTTGCCTGACGTGCTTTAACAATGCTGTGAGTACCGGGTGCTGCCGCACAAGTGGGCGCCTGGGGAATTCATCAGCGACAATGTATATTGCGGGAGACGCAGCGGTGATAAATCTGGATTTCCAGAGACGTCTCATAAAGTGAGCGGTTGAGATAAGAATCAGGAATAACAGCGGCAGGATGACACAATACAGATGTCGCTGGAGGAGGCAGCACAACTGCGGGAAGGTTCCTCGGTGTGTCGCCCACAGAAAACATGACGGCCGGCGTTTAATACTTCCACACCGCGGAGCCGACCAAGGTGAGGGGCAGAATGTCGGAAGTGTGGCAGGGAGTGTGTATATGTGTGTATGTATGTTTGTGTGTGTGTGTGTGTGTGTGTGTGTGTGTGTGTGTGTGTGTGTGTATGATTGTGTGTGTCATGTGTGTATGTGGTATGTATGATTGTGTGTATGTGTGTATATGTGTGTGTATGTTTATGTGTGTGTGTGTGTGCGCGTGTGTGTATATGTGTGTGTGTTTATGTGTGTGTGTGTGTGCGCGTGTGTGTATATGTGTGTGTGCGTATGTGTGTGTATGTATGTGTGTGTGTGTGTGTGTGTGTGTGTGTGTGTGTGTGTGTGTGTGCGTGTGTATGTATGTGTGTGTGTGCGCTGTGTGTGTGTGTGCGTGTGCGTGTGTATGTATGTGTGTGTGTGTGTGCTCTGTGTGTGTGTATGTGTTTGTGTGAGTGCGTCTGAACGTGGGTTCCGTCTAGCAGAGGTAGTTGACCCACTGGCCATGCTTTTTCCCTTTCCCTTCTCTCTGACCTAATGTTACTGTGTGCCGCACTGGTCACAATGAACCATTTAGCAGACATTTATAAAAGGCTACATACTTATAGATATGCCCGGAAATTTCAATTTTGTACCTTGTTGATGGGAGAGGCTGCGAACGTTTGGATCACTACTCCTAAATCTTCAAGAACAGATCAGGTTTACTGTGGAAAGTTTGCGCAACTGACACCTGGTACTTAACAGCAGCTTTCTGACAGGACTTGTAACACTCTATAAAAATCACATGTGAAATTATTTGCAAGTCAGGAATACATTTTGTTAGTGAAAGCTGTGTGCGTTAAGGCGGTATCTCACTGCACTTGGGGTTCGTTCACAGCGGCACTGTTGTGTTATTTTCGCCGATTTTCTCTTGCACTCACACTGAATTACGGCACTGTTGCGTCTCTTGACTAAATGAACATGTTATTTGAAATCGCAGCGTTGCCAATTCATAACAAATCACTGTAAAATGATGAAAATGCCCTAAAATGAGATTTATAATGAACAGATTTTCCTAACTAGAAAGGCCGACATTTGCTTAAGAGCAAATACAGCATATTTCAGCCATACCCCTTCCCACGCAACATTGGACTGTTCCAAATCACCCCTGCGCAAAAATGGAACATCCTCTTAACAGTACATTATCCCCCAAAGTGGACTGGTATTGTGAATTGACTCCAGGTAAAAACAGAGCTTGCTTCTATTTTTCAGAAAATGACAATAATCACACCTTCCATTCAGAAAATTTTCATCATGACTGAAAATTGTTGAATGACTTCATGTAATGTCATTAACAATTTTCAGTACGATAACTAGGTGTAAGTTTAAAAAAGTATAAGCTCCTTGTGATGTGGGTACATTTATTATTGCAATGAACTTTTTTTATTCAAGTAGGGCATACGATTTAATAATTATCAAGCAGGTGCAGGTACTGTAGGAGCGTTTGTTTTCTTCAAGCTGTAAAACTGTTAAAATGTTTTACTTTGTATGCAATCAACCATCGAGCCTATTCTTATTTTAGTTTAACAACTTCCTGCCAGACCCGGAAGATACGATTGAACCTTGTTCGAGGATTTATTTTCGTCTGTCTGGTCAGTCTGTTCATACCCTGGCGCTGAGAGTGTTTTATTGGGCTGAAACTCTGGCAGTTTAAAGTTACTTACAATTTAAATGTTCAAAGTTTATGCCAAACAACAACAGCACTAGGAAATGTGGCCACTATAGACAGGTGGTCACTATAGAGAAAATGCTGATCTATTGACTAGGAGCCATACGTTACACATGACTTCAGTACACTGATCATTAATCATATAAACATTGCACAGGTAAGCCAATTGTTTAGATGTACAATTAAGTTCAAATAATTCTGAAGAGAAATATTGATGAGAAAATTATCATTCTCGCCACTGTCTAACTTATAATTACGTATCAAAACTAAACGCAGATTTTCTAACTAACGCACCTTTCGCCGACTTCATCATAGGACCGCCGGCTATCAATCAAACACGGCTGTTGATTAGACTTAGAGTTTCAAACAGTCATGTGCTGTGTGCCAGTTGACAGCGAACTTCATGCTACGTGATGTTTTACATTGCTTGGACCTTCTTTCCTACAGCGGTGCTTCTACAAAATATTTAGACTGTAACACTGAGTTTTATAGAATAGAATTTGACGCAAAACAGCGTTTTTTGCTGGGTATTTTTTTTTAAACATGTCCGTGGGAATATCAGCGAGGCGGCGACGTAGGGATATCAGACCGTCAACAAAAGTCGCACGGCGGCTAACGGCGCAGCGAAGATACTAGCGCTATAAATAAGCGCTTCAACTAAGGATGGCAACCCGTACAATATTTTTGTATACTGTTGAGCTAAGTAAAGTTTGTTGTTTATGAGGTTTTAGTTGTCTTTGACCCGAAATATTTTAAAGTCAAACTGCTGAAGAGAAGTAAGTGACTGCTACGATTATCGTAGATATGGCCCTAAAAAACTGATAAAAGAAGCCTTCTCAATAGCCTAAAATGCAAGAGCTTCCGGGGGGGCTTCGCCCACCTGGGTCCCCCCCACAGTGGCCCTGCCCCTGGACCCCGCCAGGGACATTCGGCGGCCCCCGGACCCCTGTCCGACGCTTTGAAAAAATCCTGGCCAGAAGTCTGTACGGCCTGAGTCTTCAAGTTAACGTATTGTGTGGTCCCGCTTATGAATATTAATTAGCCTTCGCTTTCCTCTTCGCTGATTGGCTGAACCATTAATTGAATTAACTCTTCCTGCCGGCTAGACGCAGGTGCAGATGTCGGCTCTGTGGGGTGAACGTCCGAAAGGTCATGGCATGGAGAACGAAAGAAAACCAATTTCCCCTAAAAAAGTGCTGTAATTAAGCCTTTTACAGTACTTTATGCCAAAAATTTTACTTGGATCATTTTACCAACTATATTATGCCTATCTATACCAAATGTTACTCATACCAGGGTACAGGGGTGCAAAATATACCGTTATAAGACCGTCAACAACAGTCGCACGGAGCTAACAGCGCAGCGAAAATACCATCGCTAGCGTTTCAACTTCGGATAACAAGTTATAAGTACTGTTGAACTCAGTAACGTTAAAGTTTGTTTTTAGTTGCCTTTGACGGTTTGACCTGAAACAGTGTTACGCTAAACTCCTGAAGAGAAGTTAAGTGACTGCTGCGATTATCATAGATATGCCCCTAAGAACTGATACAATATAAAGCCTTCTGAATAGTCTAAAATGCGAGAGCCTTAGGCGGGCTTTGCTCCCCCTGGCGGGAACACTGCTATATACGGGATCATGAGGCCCCGCTTATGAATATTAATTAGCCTTTGGCCTCCTCTTCGCTGATTGGCTAAGTCTTTGATTCAATTAACTCTCCGGCTGACGCGCACAGGTGTGGCTCTGTGCGGGGTCACGGAAGGTCACGTCAGGAGGCCAAAAGAAAACAAATTTCCCCTCAGAAAAGTGCCAAAATTAATCATTTTAAAGTTGTTTATGTCAAAAATTTTACTTGAATCTTGTTACCAAGTATCTAATGCCTATCTATACCAAATTTCAGGTCATTTAATTGTAATACCAGGGTACAGGAGCCCTTTTTTCCCAGTGTCCTTTTTTGGTAAAAAATTGGCCAAAAATCGCAAAAATAAGCATTTTGTTGCACTGTACACCAAAAGTGTTATTGAATTTATATGAAGGGATTATCAAGGCACATCTGTGTCAAATTTCAGCTCATTCGGTTGCAATACCAAGGTACAGGAGCCAAAAGTGTCCTTTTTTGGTCAAAAATTGGTCAAAAAATCGCAAAAATAAGCATTTTGTTGTACTGTACACCAAAAGTGTTCTTAAATTTATATGGGGGCATTATCAAGGCACATCTCTGTCAAATTTCAGCTCATTTGGTTGTAATACCAGGGTACAGGGGCCAAAAGTGTCCTTTTTTGGTAAAAAATTGGTCAAAAAATCGCAAAAATAAGCATTTTGTTGTACTGTACACCAAAACTGATATTGAATCTATATGGGGGACTTATCAAGGCACATCTGTGCCAAATTTCAGCTCATTCGGTTATAATACCAGGGTACAGGGGGCCCAAATATACAGTTTTGGTCTTAAGATGACCAAAAAACCTTAATAAAATCATTTAAGAGACAGATATGGAAAAAATGAAAAAAACGCCCGAGGGTATTGGCCCACTCTACCCTTGTGCCAAATTTCAAGTCATTCGGTTGAGGAACAACGGAGATACCGTGTTCTGAAGATTTGACAGGAGAAAGAAAGAAGAAACATTACGAATACAATATATTTCACCATACCTATGGTATGGCTGAAATATAATGATAATGGATTATATGTTATATATGATTTGAATAACATTGAAAGACTTTTACAGCTAGTAAAAGAAGTGACCCAAATGAACGGACCAAATACCAGATTTGACTGGATTAGTTATGTAACAGTTTGTGTATTGATGTATGTACAATTTATTCAACAATTTTCACATTTCTCAAAAGTTTGATATTTTATACGCTTTTCAGTGTGTGACGCGGAATATTTTCACTGTTGGCTGATGGCTTGCCAAACTATGTCTAAGTCTATCATATTTGTTAAACGTCAAAAAACATGGCTCATCGGTCCGAATGACTGCACGTTTGGTGTACTGTCGGCGGCAGGCTACCAGCGATGATTACATTGCGTGTAACGCAAGCAATGAAGAGCAGCGGATACAAGCTTCTTGTTGTAACTGAATCAAAAACAGGTGTAAAATGATTAGAAATGCATCCAAAATAGCTTTTCAGTGATAAAAGGATTTTAACTTTTGATAGTTGGTGCAAAATAAGCAAGACGAAACCTTGATACTTTTGACGGTATTGTTGGGGTACTGTGGTGGTATCTTGCCACTTGTTTGAACTTTCAAAAAACGTCGCGCTTGCAACTTGCACATTGGGTTTCGCTTGCGGCACTTCTTGGTTCCGCGGGGGTACCTCTAGGTTCCGTGGGGGTACCTCTAGGTTCCTTGGGAGTACCTCTAGGTTCCGTGGGGGTACCTCTAGGTTCCGTGGGGGTACCAGTCTAGGTTCCGTGGGGGTACCTCTAGGTTCCGTGGGGGTACCTCTAGTTTCCGCGGGGTACCTCTAGGTTCCGCGGGGGTACCTATAGGTTCCGCGGGGGTACCAGTCTAGGTTCCGTGGGGGTACCTCTAGGTTCCGTGGGGGTACCTCTAGGTTCCGTGGGGGTACCTCTAGGTTCCGTGGGGGTACCTCTAGGTTCCGTGGAGGTACCTCTAGGTTCCGTGGGGGTACCTCTAGGTTCCGCGGGGGTACCTATAGGTTCCGCGGGGGTACCTCTAGGTTCCGCGGGGGTACCTCTAGGTTCCGTGGAGGTACCTCTAGGTTCCGTGGGGGTACCTCTAGGTTCCGTGGAGGTACCTCTAGGTTCCGTGGGGGTACCTCTAGGTTCCGCGGGGGTACCTCTAGGTTCCGCGGGGGTACCTCTAGGTTCCGTGGAGGTACCTCTAGGTTCCGCGGGGGTACCTCTAGGTTCCGTGGAGGTACCTCTAGGTTCCGTGGGGGTACCTTTAGGTTCCGTGAGGATATACCTCTAGGTTCCGTGAAGGTACACCAGTACCGTAGGTGCAGTGAGATACCACCTTAAGGCGTTGCAGAAACTCAGCGGTCTGACTGTTTCCCGTTACCCGATCGACAACAGCAACAACCTACTGAAACTAGCCTTTTTTTCTGGTCGGCCGCCGACAAAGGACATCTGAAATCCAAGTGATTAACTTCAAAACAGAAGTCATGTATTTCACACTCTGTTATCAGTTTGGGGGCTTAAACAATCGATGTGAGATTGTGTAGTTAACACTGCACTTCTTTTTTTCAGTATGTATACTTGCGCTTGTACAATGTAGATTTGTATAATTATAATATCATGTGGATATATTAGTGCCTTGTGCATTTCACTACTAAACTATATTTGTTGGATCGCTTCGGCAGAAATCTAAAACAAATAAGAGAAAGTCTTTCTGGACCGTTACTGGAAACTTAACCCGAAGCACAAAAATTCTTGCTTTTATCGAAGCCATCACTTAGTTCTATATTATGAAAGCCAAGAGGGAAATTATGCAACATAGTCTTATATTAGACGAAGAGCCTGTCGCAATCATGTCATCAAATTTGAAATATTTGACAGAACAATTTACGTAGATCTATTATGATAAGTACACGTATGTGCACGAAAGACGTGAAGAAACTGTTTCTTATGGAATCAGTTGCAATGTTGAATTCGCGGGGTCGGGTGGCGTAACATACAGCCCAGACCGCAGGGGTGCTGAGTCATGTCATGCTCCCGATCTGAAGCCCCTGAGAAAAGCACTTTACACGATTTTCCTTACTCCACTCAGATATTAAGCTTGATAACCTGGCGGCAAAATGAAGCTCTTGAAGAGTGATTTGTAGAATTCGTTGCCCAATACCACCAGGGGAGTGTTTATTTTGTACTAACATCTTTGTTCATTAGATAATACTTAATGATGGTCGCGTGTTACCAGGATCTGTTGCAATGTAGTGTCATTGGTGACACAAGCACTTTAGAAGAAGCATAATTAATTAATCGATTTGACTCATTTACTCCAAATCTCATACGATCTGGACTTCTTTTACTTCTATGGTCTCCTCGCGTAGTGTGCAAAACATTTCTCAATATTCCGTTTGCCCGAATCCCCCTCATGGGATTCAGGTCTTACTTATCATGTTAAGCAATCTGGAACTTTGGAATACCTATATTATACCTTTGATTTATGCATTCCTCGTTTCTCTTATTTCTCTTGAATGTTTTGACTTGCTAGTTACTTAAGCACAGCACAGCATAAGAAGGTTTGAAACGATTGAAAAGATTGAAAATTAAAAGATGAGTTCCCATATGTCATATTTTTTACATTTTCTACCTTCAGCCAGAAGTTTGCTCTCGGTGCGATTTGTGGGCTTTAAGACTTAAATCCACAAGTTATGGTTGGATCTTTATGGGATGTGTTTATATAAACATAGCATATCCACAACCACACCATGTAATTTTCTCTTTGGTACATGTATTGTGCAATGTGTTATAATGTTGTACAGCGTTATGTATTGTACGATATCCCAGACCTACCCGAACAATGACCTGAGTGTACGTACTGAAAAAATTATAATTGAAAGGTTTATGGGTGAGTGTTGGAAAAATCACGGCTTTCTATGGCACTGCAGCCGTATTTCTGGTTTTATATGTCATGTTCTGGACATACCATCATCGCTGACCATCAGGACAATGTTGTGAAAATGTTTCTAGGTATGCCAAGATTGAAATTATATATTTACTGAGATAATCTAATGATCTCGCAATATTTGATGGTAGGAAGATGGGATTTGTTAAGACAGGAACGTTGATAGATGAACAACAATGGATATGATTTACACAAATCATTTGCAGACGTAATGAGAAAAAGCTTTGAATTTCTTGTCAAATGACAGAAATTTCACAACTATGCCATTTGTAGGTAGCTTAGGCACTGATCACTAACTACATGATGCGCAAATTACGGTATAAACATTCATCATCCTCACCATCATCATCCCAAAGATTTTTAATCAACAACAATTGCCATGCTGTCTCCCTGGTGGCACCTACATGTATCTCCTCTCCGGGGCATGGTGAATGATGTAAGTCACCGTATGGCTGATACGAGACGGAGGTTCATCAGGCCTCCGTCCGGGTGATTTGTAGTGAATCACCAACTCCAGACAGAATGGTTTGCAACTTTGCACCATCGCACACCGGGGTATGCCCCCTCTCTTCGAAATGTGTGGTGGGTTCTTTACGTGCGTGAATTGCGGCTCTTCTCAAACACGGGACAGAAATAGATTTGGCTCATATTCTGCACAGTGATAGTACTTGGTCCATAACCCCTCAAAATAGTTTTTTTTAGATTAAAACTCCTTGTTGCCATGGTAACGGGAAAACAAAGTTTTCTGGCCATTTTCCCCAATTTTCGCATCTTAAAAATACGGAAATCAGCATATTTTACGCCACTGTCTTCGAAACACCTTTAGACCTATCATAAAAAAAAACAAGATGTGTATAGACCAACATTTTGGCTTTTTTCAAAATTGTTGTGAAATTTCCAAATTTTAGTTCTTGGGCAGTCTGAAACCAATGCGATGTTTCAAGCTTAAAAAAGATGCAATTTGTAACCCAACTTTGTAACGCTATAAGTGCCGCTCTGGTAATCTTTTTGGCTTGAAATTTATACTATATATAGATCATCAGAATATCTATCAAATGCAATGTTGCAAATTTTGGCTTCTTGTTTGGTTGTCACTGTCCCTGAAAGTAGGCTACTTTTTGTATTTGACGAAAATTGTGAATTTTAGCTATGTTCAAGGTACGCTACGTGACGAAGTAAACAAGAATTCTTATTGAACTTCTAGTCAAATGTACATCTATGTATTGTCCATCAAATAAATGCTTGTAGAGTTTCGGGTCATGACGTTTAGTCACGTGGTTGTCTCTAAAGTCGGCTATTTTTTGGGTTTTGCGAAAATTGTGAATTTTAGCTATGTTCAACGTACGCTACATGACGAAGTAAACAAGAATTCTTATTCAACTTCTGTTCAAATGTACATCTATGTATTGTCTATGTTATTTATGTATTGTCAAATAAATGCTTGAAGAGTTTCGGGTCATGACATAGTCACGTGATTGTCCCTGAAAGCAGGTCAGATTTTGTCTTTGACCAGAAAGCTAAAATATCATACTATTAATTTTTTTCTGTGTACTTAAATTTACCACTTACTTCTGAAGAGAGCAAAATGTAAAAAAAAGCGTACCAAGTTAGGCACACTGTCCAGCGTAGCACAAAATTGGAAGGTTACATACACGAAATTCTCTCACAGTGTTTGCCGCTTGTAACACGCAGCGCGAAAGGTTCATGAACCTCATGAATGCATTTCTTATTCAAGTATGTTGTTCAAATCTATGTGTAAACTAGAAAGGCCGACATTTGCTTAGGAGCAAATACAGCATATTTCAGCCATAGCTTTTCCCATACAACATTTAACTGTCTCAAATAACCCCTGCTCGAAAATGGAACATTTAGGGGCACACCCCAGTTTCTCGCCCCCATTGAAACGTATAGTTAAGAGACTATTTTCAACGACGCCGTATTTCCAAACAAAATTTTCCCCGGGAACTACACCTATACAGTATACAGGAAGTAAAAATGTACCATCTGGTCTAACATATCTGATTTGCAAGAAAATTGTAGGACCTAAAATCTCACAATATCCTAATGAATTTCGAAAGCCCGTAGCGATGACATTATCGGTCAAGCTGCCCGGGGTGCTTCACTGTTTGCGTCCTCGGAGCGATACCCGGAAGCCAAGATGTGTCGACAAAAACTTACCAAAAACAACATATAGGGGTCGAAGTTTATACTTGCAGCGGATCCGCTACGCTAATTTTACAAGACGTGCCCAACCCGATTCGCATGTGGGAAATGTTGTTATACGTGTCGTTACCATGACAACAGCCTTGGCTGCAGTCTTTAGATATACCGATTGGACAGGGCGTGCCACTTTATGCGAAAAATCGAATTAACTTGCGACCAATCACAGCCAGCAGCAGCTCCAACAAAGGCGGTAACATAACGTCAATCAAGAAGAGGCACGAAACTTTGCGAAAATAAACCGAGAAACTGCGATGTTTGGCACTGGATAACATACACAAGTATCTCGCTAAGGCGTCGACCTGTCAAGAAGTGGACGACGCGGAAACTATTGCTTCTACTACAACTAAGTTGAGGGACAACGACAAGGGGCAGCGGTGCAGTCAGGGCTGACACCGATCGCGAGGAAACGATGCCAAGGCCGCGGTGGACGGCTCGACTGTCGAGTCCGTCTAAAATCCAATAAAAATGGCGCGAATGGCTTCGTCACATCGGAGACGAGTGGTGGGTGACGTGTGTTTACAGTTTGCACCAGGAGAAAAACATTCTTTAACGCTTCCTTTGTCGATAGTTTTTTATGAACTAGCATATGAACTAACCAAGGAGCTTTTATCTGATATCTGATAAAAGCTCCTTGAACTAACGTGTCGGATTCGTCATAAATTCCAATTTCACGTTAAATGCATTTTAAATCGTACAAGGTCCGGGTGATTCCGATCGGAGTTTGCAGGCATTGCAAATTAGAATCGTGAATAAAAGTGAATGCTACCGAATAAATAGTATCATAACATTTCTTTTGTCATGCTTGTTCATTTGCTTACGCGCCTTCAACAATAAAAGTGGCATAATACAGACATAAAGTTATCATGTTGCTGCAACATCGTGCTGGCAAAATGTATATGTTTATTCATATAAACAGTTCAAAACATTTACAGTTCAAAACATTCTAACGATAAATATTGATGAGAAAATAACCATTCTCGTCATTGTTAAACTTACTTATGAAATCTAAACTGGCCAATTTTCCCGCGATTTCCGCCAAGTAACATTTCCTCGATTGTCTCAACTTACCCTGCCAAAGTCAAATCTGCCGAAAATGATTGATATTGCTACGCGGAATGTTGGCAAATTCATCGACAAAGACATGTACTCTGACGTTCAAGGAACGCGTACCTTCTGCTACCGTCCAAATGACCTTGTCGTTAACTCCAAATCCTCGCAAAAAAACTATTTTATAATTATATACATGTATATAAAACCGGGCGTAAGGTGACATTCGTCCGCTGTGTTGTCAAGATATGCACGTGTTTCTATATACACGGGGTTGGAAGGCCCCGCTATTGAATATTAAACTTCGTCTTCCTTTTCGCTGATTGGCTGGCTCGTTAAATTCATTTGACTTGCACGTGCGGGGCTCTGCGGGGTGACGTCACGGCAAAAGAAAACCAATTTTCCCTCAGAAAAGTGCTGAAATTTACTGTATATAGTAAAGCGCTGGTTGCAAGTTAGCAATTTACGTGTTTGTAAGTCCGTGAGATTTCTGAAACAACAGCAGTTCTGTGATAAACGGAACCTTCTAAAAACGTACGGAGCTAACAGCGCAGGGAAAATATACCATCGCATCACAGAAATGCCCCTAAAAACTGATACAATAAGCCTTCTGAATAGCCCAAAGTGCAAAAGTTTCCCCCAACGGGGCTCTGCCCCTGGACCCTGCCGGGCCGGGGCCTTCGGCGTTCTTCGGTGGACCCCGGGCCCCGTGTGCCGACGCTGTAAAAAATTCTGGCGGGAACACTGCAGTATATACGGAATCGTGAGGCCCCGCTTATGAATATTAATTAGCCTTCGCCCTCTTCGCGCACAGGTGTGGGCTCCGTGCGGGGTCACGGAAGGTCACGTCAGGAGGCCAAAAGAAAACAAATTTCCCATCAGAAAAGTGCCAAAATTAATCATTTTAAAGTAGTTTATGTCAAACTTTTACTTGGATCATTTTACCAACTATCTAATGCCTATCTACACCAAATTTCAGCTCATTCGGTTATAATACCAGGGTACAGGGGGCCCAAATATACAGTTTTGGTCTTAAGATGACCCAAAAACCTTAATAAAATCATTTTAGAGACAGATATGGGAAAAATGAAAAAAACGCCCGAGGGTATTGGCCCACTCTACCCTTGTGCCAAATTTCAAGTCATTCGGTTGAGGAACAACGGAGATACCGTGTTCTGAAGATTTGACAGGAGAAAGAAACATTACGAATACAATATATTTCACCATACCTATGGTATGGCTGAAATATAAAAATTCAGTCATCAAAATTTGACCACTCTCAGGCAACTACCGATGGAGCGCCATGAGTTTGAGCGCTAGAAAAAGCGTACCGTGTTGGGGCACCTCCCGTTACATATATATGTTTTGTCTTTTTGTGACCTTAGATCGGTTGGGCAAAAATGTACAATAAAGGTTTCATTCATTCAATATTCGGAAGTGTTAACTAAATATTTCTCAGTATACCGTGTACGGCATGGGCAGTTACACTTCCAGGTAATACAAACACAGTAAGTAGTCCATGGGCCAGAGGAAAAATTGGTACCTCCGAGGTGGCAAATTCTCCTTGCTATTTTTGAATAGTAGAAGGCTTGTGGCATATATTTTGACGTGATAGCCATTCTGGTATGGTAGCTTTCTACCGGCTACCAGCCTTCAAACCTATCACCACCTAAATGATCTGATACTGAAGCTGCCTCTCCCTACCCCCGGCAGGTACCGTTCCAATCGCCATGTTGGTCATCGCTAGGGCATGTTTCCTGCTCCTGTTGTGTCTCAGCCAGGCCGTACATGCCACACCACCGGTACAGAACGCTAACCGAGACATCTCTCCTAGATACCACCGCCCACCACATGTACTTCTGGCTGGAAGTCATGGTCATCACTCCACTGTTACAAACATCAGCCGTAGCCGGGGAACCAGGAACCATGACCGAGGTTTACAGAAGCCGAACTTGATGCTGAACTTGAACTTGCTGAAAGGACAGGTGTCGGCCTCAGTCGATACAACCTTCCGCTCTCTCAGCTGTGACGTCACTGTGTGGTGTAAAGGCGGGAAGGAGAACTCGTGTTCGTGTGGAGAAGACCGTCTGCGCACGTGCGCCCTCCCCATGGCACGGATCACACACAAGTCCTGGGCACAGTATGACCCCATGACGCTATTCTGTGTGGGAGTCGAGCTCGCATCCGCCCAAAACGGCACCAACTACGAACTGTTGACCCGCTGCAAGACCAGAGGTGTCGGGAAAGTCAAATACAGAGTTTATGTCAAAAGGGAAGACAAGAATGCCGCGCTGAACGAAGCCCAACCAACTGTCCGCTACCGAGCATGCTTGGAGCCACTTCAGGATTAAGTTGTTATCAATTCCCTTTAGACACGTCAGACATAGGTCACGGGGACACGTAGGGTTGAAGAGATATTTGCTGTGAACATCCTTGAATGATCCATTACTCCCCATATCACCTCCTGTATATGTAATTGTACATCACGTTACTCAATCAGCTACATCGTTCAGAATATATAACGTTATCAGTAGTAGCATTAGTATTGAACACGTAACTAAATACCATCATGATGATAGTACGGGCAATATCAAAGACACGGCAGTAAAGGGCGTGTAAAACACATGTACTGCAATAGTATAGGTAAAGTAGGATACCATAGTACAAGAAATGCTTAATTTACACCGAAAGTTTTCGCAATGTGTTTTGTATACATTGTCATTTCTTGAAGAATTATGGAAATGAGATTTGCTTGAATCATAGAATACGATGCATGGATGAAAGCGGCCTCTACCGATCATCTCTTAGACGACAGTACAGCATAACATGTATTGGGTATGGATTCGAATAGTAGAAACAGCAAATAGAAGATCTCATTCCTCCGTGAAAAGAGACTTGTTTGTGAACTTCTTGTTTTATTCATTGTTGTATTTTTTCGATGATTCTGTGTGCATCTTGACACTAGCTCTTACAAGGCAACAGGCATCACTAGCAGGAAATTGAAGACAAGAAATGGGATAGCGTTGACATTTCATAACCAACTGTGGGACCTGTGACCTAACTTCCTGTCAGTGGTTCCGACGTGCCTATCATATAGCAGGTGTGGAAACACAAACAGACGGACACACCCAACAAGACGTGGCAAATCTCTCACATACTTCATGGCTACGCAAATGTAATACAACCATATCCACTCCAAACTGTGCACATGCTAGCCTCACGCACATGCAATGTACGGGTTCCTCAACTTCATATGGCCAAGTCAACCATTCCGCCTTGCCAGTCTCCGGTTACACCATTTACCTCCTCACATCCTAACTTCGGACACACTCCAACCAAACAGGCACATCGAAAACATATGGTACTTGCCTGTTATTAGCTAGGGTTAACTTTTACCTAATCAGTTTCTAGCTGCATTGGGGATTTCATGCGCGGTAATAGCACGATTGAAAATTGATGCGCGCGCGGATGTCATCCATATAATCATATCAACATGGCCACCATGGTTACCATCAGATGGGTAACGCTGGAAAGGCATCACGGGAATCACAAGAATGCCGGCACCATGATATATGTCATAGATTACCGCGCCCAGTTTCTGAAAATAGCTGGCCGCTTCTGACCGGAACGGCTGACGCGGTCACGTCTACAACAGCTTTGGGGGTCCTTTGGGTCAGCTTCAATCCAAACTATGACATATATATATATAGTGAGTGTAGTTCGTCGATATCGTTGCATGAACTTTCCGCAATCATTTTAGAAGTCTGTCGATTTAAGTAACATGTGGTCTCATTCAACCGTCAGAACGACTGTCTCTGTCATAATTGTCACTGCCAACTACTACGGCCTACAGACTCGTGTTGTGTCCAACAAAAACTGTCCCAGTGAATTTACTGGTGGATCAGGAAGATCAGAAATATGGACGAAGATGATTCCAACTCGGAGCAACACCAGAGGTAGGTACAATAAAGTAATTTATAAAGGTACAAGGGGAGATCAATGAGTTCTCGTCCTCACCCAGAAATAATGAGCACAACTCGAAGTAGGCACCACTTCGAAGTATGAAGCCCTTTATTAATATCCTCCAAATTTTAATTCATTTTAGTCGTAACTTTCAAGGCAACGTCTTTTTTGAAAATCAGTAGGTAAGTGGCGAGGGAAACAAGGGTGAACTGTGATCAGACATGTGTGGGCCGAGTTCCCCATGCCCTAAATTCTTTGATGACATTGCCAAAATGTTCGATTAAGGATTCCCTTCGTATTTCAAGTAGAAAAAAGTGACTCAGCAGAGCAAGTTGACCCGCACAGCACAGGTCACACCGCCACGGCTCAATTGTCTTCTCTCTTACCTGCCGTTACTGGATGTCGCCTGCAAAGTATAGTAATTTTAGTACTCATTTATAAAAGACGTTACACTTTACACCTATGCTTCCAAATTTGACTTGTGCACCTTTTTTCTGGGTCAGGCCGAGAACTTACTGATCACCCTTCGTAGCCTTTTGAGGCCGAAGGGGCAGTGGGCTGTTCAAATATCCACTGTGTCTAGAAAACGGTATAGTGGAGCCCATCCCTCTCCTTTCACAGAATTTTACCTCCTAAACCGAAGTCAGGTACCCATTTTTACAGCCGAGTGGAGTAAGGAAAGTCGTGTCAAGTGTCGAGGACATGGTACCAACATGTCAAAGTCAATCAAAAGTCTTCCATAAAATCTTGAAATATCCGTACAGCCATACAAACTATTCAGATTACACATTGTAATCTTGTAAGGCCTGTGCATTATAATGTGCTGCAACTCGTGTGCCTCCTGTGAAACGGTGTGTATTCCACGGAGGTAACAAAACAAGGTTCCAAAGAACGCGTTCTTACCAGTTTGAATATCTAACGTTGGACCATGAAGATAAGAAAAAAAAAGTTAGGTCGTTTTAAATGAAAAAATAGCACAAATGACCTCAAATCTGTGCAGACAAATATGCTGTCTCGGGATTCTCGACGCCATGTTTGTCATGAGTGACATGAACTCGTTCTGCACTTTACAACCCGGTAAGATGTATCATGACAGGGACATCAGATAACGGCAGTTTCGTTTAAAGATCCTATAATTGTCGATCTGATGTCAAGTTGTACATTGCTTACATGGACTTCACTGTCTCGTTTCTGTTTCTACAGCCCTGAACTGACGAAAGAAACCTTCCACGTGGCCGGAAAGGATTTGCAAATATATAAAGCGCCCAAGTTCGATAGTAAGTTCACATTGTGTGTGTATATCCACAACATCATCAGGATTGCAATGTTGTATTTCGCATTTAGATCCTAACTTGATCACTGTATCTCTTCTAAGATGGATATATCAGTAGCCTAGTTCGCTAGAGCATGTTTGATCAGCATTTCTTGTTCTGTGGAATCTCAGGTGGAGTTTCTGGCACCTTTTTGACGGGGCAAAGTCTATGGCCATCTGCTAAAGTAAGTAACTTGTTACTCCAGTATGTTCGAGTTAAGGACTATGTATCGTATGTAGACAAGCTTCAATGTCATACTGAAAAGAAAGTAAGAAATTTGAAATCTAAGGAAGTTACTACGTGAAGCACTGTGTCTATGGTTCATTTCGAAGCTAGAAACATTAACCATATGTGATCATATGTTTCTGCTGCCAGTTTTGTCACATCGTTGAATACAACACAGAAGTCAGGTGTACCATGTTTAGAGCATGCTAAGCATTTGCAAGCAAATGTCAAATGTTTACCTTCATATTGTCTACCCTAACATTTCTAACAGGAAGGGTTAAGTGTTAGTTGCAGATGTTGACACAGAATTAGTAAATATTTTTGACCTGTAGGCAAATTTACTGAAGGCCAATGTAGCGGTATACATACCATAAATACCATTATGGATTGCATAATTGATTAAGTATATTTACATTTCGCAATTGTGCTGATCTCAAATGTAAAAAGGTTCAAGAAAAACATTTATGGATATTATAATGCAATTCGTGACTTTTTGTCAGAAATTAAGAATGCGTTTTATAGTCCACCTTTCTTTAATGATTATGCTATGAACATCATCTACCATTATATCTTATGTGAAACTGTGCATCATTCGCATTTAGAAATACCTAAATGCAAATTCAGAGCATCCTGTACAAGGACGGAATATATTTGGTTATTTCCAACATATGCAATTTGAAAGAGGCATAACTTATTAATATGGATTCCTCTTAGAAGAAATTTCTTAGAATATCCAATTCTCCTAGGCTGCAGTAAGTCATTGAAAAAAGTTGCAGCTAGATGTTTCGAAAAATAATTTTTTGTGTCTATATGGGCCCAAATGAGCAAAGCGCAGAGTATTATGAACAGACCCATCGTCGTGCTGGATTTCAAGTTATTCTTGTTATGGAAGCAAATTGTTCTTCATCCGTTGCTCTTCTTCTTCCTCTTCAAACAAATAAAAACATGTATGTTTCCCTTATGTGAAGGTAAATGTAGACACTTTCGATAAAACACCGAAACGCAGTGTCCGCTTGTGAAATGCAAATGAGGACACCAACATGGAAAACTTAACAAATCTCTCCACAAGGACCTGCGCTGCATAGTATCCAATATGATTCAAATTTACGATTATCAACTTAACCGATAGCCATATCGTCTCTAACTTCCCTTCTCGCCGTCAGGTCCTGGCCCTGTATCTAACTTTGATTGCAGAAACAGTAAAATCCGCATGTGGCGTGCTTGAGCTGGGCTCCGGGCCGGGACTGGTGGGTCTGACGGCGGCTCGGTTAGCTGCAGACACCGATGGGAAGGTCATTCTGACAGATCACGAAGAGAGAGTGCTACAAATCACACGGATGAACATTGCTGCCAACTTTCCATCTCAACCTGGTAAGGGGCTTAATGCCAGAGGATTCCCCAAAGATATCCTTAATGATATTTCAAAAAAATATTCAAGTTTAAAGACATTTTTCTCATGTAACTACTATAGGGTAACATATCCACTTCCACACTTTATGGTGTTATGGTCATATACCCAAGCAGATCATGATTATCAGATATTGTTTTAAAAAATGCCATGAAACGAAACAAAATCCTACGAAATCTACATGACAAGATACTTTTAAGTCAATACTTGAGTATTGAAAGACGGACAGTGCGTGAATCTACAGTAAGGTTTCCTTGCGCAATTCCCGATCTGTAAATAATCTTTTATTGTTAGTTTGTATGATTTTCTTTACCATGACGCAAACTGCACCTTGACTTCTCTTTTACTGTATCAAAATGAGGTCCCACGGGGCCTTTTATCATCATCATCATCGTTCAACCATTTTTGATATATTGAAGCAACAATGACATTTGGAACAAGTATACTCATAGCTCCCTGTATCATAGCCTGTTGTTTATGCCATGCTTGAATGTGCTGAGATCAGGACTGTCCCACTGACAGCCAGTATTGACACGACCATGTTCACTCCTTCATGAAAGACACCCCGCGCTGTGCGCACCTGAGCTGGGGGGAGAACGTGGAAGAGTTTCGGAAGCAGCACGGACAGTTTGATCTCATCCTTGGCTCGGATGTCGTGTATAAGGAAGACGCCATCCCCCAGTTATTCCAAACTGTTGGAACTCTTCTCTCTCTAAACGTGAGTACCGTGACGCTGTACCTTTCATTGTAATCGCCAGTCAGGCCGGTTTTGAAAGGGAATAACTTATGAACGTGATGACGGATCGGCATGATTTTTGGTACGTAGATAACTCGAGTGATGCAACATATGCTTAAATATTAATGATGCAAACGGAATTTAATTTTAGAATCAATAAGAAAGTTTACAAACCTGTTCTGTTCCATTGTCGGACTTTTCAAACATATGACATTTGTAACTGAGAAAAAGAAGAAGACTTATAGATAAACATTATGCAAATGAAAATTTGCATAAAGGTTTGCATAATGAATAAGGATGAATATTATTGGACATTAATCATGGAAATAAGGAACTTATTGACAGAAAGTATCAGGAAATGCTTTTTTTGTCTTCTTTCTTGTTTACGTCTGTTTCGGGGGAGGAGATGATCCACTGATATACGTTATGCAAATAAGGACAAATAAGGAAAAACATTTCGCAAAGTGGCGCAAATCAGTGACAATTGGCGAATATCGGCTATCGTCAGTTTGTCGTGAAATCACGTTTTATCAAACGTCATTTTGAATAATTGTAATCATATCATAGATAGTACATCGTTCTTTTCAGTCGATGAAAGTTATTTTGTATCGGTTATGGAGCCAAAACTTGATATTCTGTGCGCAGCCATTTTGTTTCTAGTGATCACGTATTTTGCCTGTGCGTCGCACATCAGTGTGTGATACCCGCTTTAGGCTACACTGGTTTGGTTTTACGTCCACGAGCGCTTCGGGTTTTGGCTTTCAAAAGAAAAAGGAAACTAAACTTCCTCTTGATACACATTTCTTCAAAAAGTAAAATGAGTGAATATGACGAACATTCTAAAGTGTAACAATGTCCAGGGTATGTTCAATGTGCCCTGATCAGCTATACTATGTTCCAGCTCAACAGAGAAATCTTCTTTGACTGACCACACACCAGCAATTAACTATATAATTTATCTATATTGATTATTTTGCCGACTTTTGTTCTTGTTTTATGGCGACGTCTTTTAGAGTATTAGGCCAGGTTTTTGTCATCAATTTTAAATATTACCGTTGAATTTTTTTAGGACTCGTCCAGTTTTCTGCTGGCCTACGACACCAGAGGAGGCTGGCTAGATGAACATGTCGATCGGCACTCCGAACAGGCGGGTCTGGAGAGGGAGGACATTGCGTTAGCAGACATCCCGGCCTGTCGGCAGCTACTGGGGAGTATAGAGTGGGACTATCCACTCAACACAAATCTGAGACTGATAAAGTTCACGAAAAAAGGAGAGAGATAACAGCGGGTCATTCGTGAGAATGCGTATGCTATGAATACGCAAGACATGTTCATTTAGACCTTAAAAAAGGTTGTGTTAATTTTTGGCGACGCCTCAGGGGCGGAGGCATTCTTTACAGTATTACGATCGCTTTGAAAATATTCCAAAAATTGCACGAATGCATTCCCTAGGGAATTGTTTTTGAGGTAGCCTTTGCCTGTTTGGTCTTTTGTCAGAACAGAAACGGCCTTTGCTTTTTGGTATCTTAAAGTCACATGTTTCGGGCATTTTGCTTCTTTCAGCACAACAAAAACATTGTCATGTTTTATGTACGTTTTTTGGTTTCTGGCAAATGAGAGTTATGTGTTAATATTACAACTCTTAATCCCTCTTTTGGTATTCTTTGAGAGAAATAGGAATACCATATTGAAGCTTTAATATTTCAAGTACGTTTTTATTTCACCTGTGAATACAATCGTATTTTGAATTTACTATATCTATTTGAAACTATGCTTATTTTTCAAGATGTTTGTAGAAAGCAGAAAAGGCCATAACTGTCCACATTGAAAGAAACTAATCATTTCCAAGACAAACTATCCACACAATTACCTATACCTTTATTTCATCAACATACACATCAAACACACGTTTGTCACATCTCAAGACACAAACATCGAGAATATAAAAACCTTGCAGAACATGGCAAAGACGCGGTATTCTCATAATTGTGGGTTTACTTATATAACAATGATTCTTGGTAATTCAAGCAAAACACATTATATAATTCTGTTGACCTTGTACTAAATTGTTTGCATGCTTATTAGTACCACAAAATTCCTGTAACTATAGAGTGATTGTCAAGCCTGACTACATATACATTGACTTCCGTTTCGTTGAGGTGATAGACTGTGTTGCATTTAAAATCTACTGTTACTATTGATCTGACTGTCGGCTAATTTAACTTCATTTCTTGTGACTGTTGTCGTCATGTTGTCGTCATGTAGAGCTGAAAGAAATAATATTGGACAGATTAGGTCAGGTGTATAGTAATAGTAATAGTAAACACATGTTGACGACCTCAAGCAGATTCTTCCATGATCAATATATGTCAAAATGTATGAATCCCTATGGGTTTCTTTGAATTGCTTAGCTGTCAAATGTCTTCTTTCACATAATCAATAAATAAAGGTTCGAAAAAAGTGCCCAATCTAATAGATCAACCAACACCCAACATCCAATCATAGGCTTGGATTAGTTTTCAATGTCCCCCAGTGTTGGTGCCTTTCAGCCCACACGAGCCTTCAAATGTCCGTTTTTCAACCCAGCACTCTACCCACTGTTACCTGTATGACTTTGGATACTGAAACATAATGAGCAACAATAAGAACAATGGGGTAACAAACCTCGCTGTTCAGGAAAACTCTTCGAACATGCAGCATCTGTCTGTGTAAATTGTTCTCATGACATAGCGGTGGGATCTGGTTGGGCCATCTTCCCATCCTTCATATGTTGTAACTCCTTGTGAGAGAGAAAAAAAGAAAGATGTGGAATTACTCCCAACTTTTGTTTTACAATATTTGCATACATTTGAATCCAGTAGTTATCAGGAAATGTTTGGGATTCACATTGTATGTAATATCCAGTGAAAAAGCTATCTCACACAGCACACCACGTTTCTGTATTGTTATAGGGTGGCTCTAATCAGGACAATTCCTTAACAGGACTTCTCTAATTGAATGATGTTACATTCTTCATGATGAATCATAAATAGATATCTCTTTCTTCTTTATGAAAACAATCTCACGGTTACCGGTCAGCCTGTAAGGTAGCTCATACAGACAACTAACTGGTCAAAGAAACAATTGTTTACTGAAGATACCTTTCAAAGGGATTTTCTCTGAAACTGTAGAGCTAAGAACAAAGGATTCTATCAAACAAACTAAAAAACAAAGACTTTTCCCGACCGCACGTTACGGTGCTAAGAACAAAGGATACTATCAATCAAAGACTTTTTTCCAGACCGCACGTTCCGGGATAAGAACAAATGATTTTATCAAACAAAGACTTTCATTTCCCGACCGCACGTTACGGAGCTAAGAACAAATGATTTTATTAAACAAAGACTTTCTTTTCCCGACCGCACGTTACGGAGCTAAGAACAAATGATTCTATCAAACAAAGACTTTCATTTCCCGACCGCACGTTACGGAGCTAAGAACAAATGATTTTATTAAACAAAGACTTTCTTTTCCCGACCGCACGTTACGGAGCTAATAACAAAGGAATCTATCAAACAAAGACTTTTCTTTCCCGACCGCACGTTACGGAGCTAATGACAAAGGAGTCTATCAAACAAAGACTTTTCTTTCCTGACCGCACGTTACGGAGCTAATAACAAAGGAATCTATCAAACAAAGACTTTTCTTTCCTGACCGCACGTTACGGAGCTAATAACAAAGGAATCTATCAAACAAAGACTTTTCTTTCCCGACCGCACGTTACGGAGCTAATAACAAAGCAATCTATCAAACAAAGACTTTTCTTTCCTGACCGCACGTTACGGAGCTAATAACAAAGGATTCTATCAAACAAAGACTTTTCTTTCCTGACCGCACGTTACGGAGCTAATAACAAAGGATTCTATCAAACAAAGACTTTTCTTTCCTGACCGCACGTTACGGAGCTAATAACAAAGGATTCTATCAAACAAAGACTTTTCTTTCCTGACCGCACGTTACGGAGCTAATAACAAAGGATTCTATCAAACAAAGACTTTTCTTTCCCGACCGTACGTTACGGAGCTAAGAACAAAGGATTCTATCAAACAAAGACTTTTCTTTCCTGACCGCACGTTACCGGGCTAAGAACAAAGGATTCTATCAAAGACTCATGCTATATTGTTTAGTTACCGAAGATCACATAGTCGCTCCCTCAAACATAATTGTTAAGAGTGGAGTATTCAATGCACAGTTTCCCTTGGTCTAACTTAGGGGTGTCTGTTGGTAAATTTCCTTCCGTCAGGGCATGTCAGCCTTGGAGCCCAGGAGATGGCCTGTGTTAGCGCTAGAACGTAGTAGAAAAAATCTGGCAAGCAGGCTAACCCTGGGTTGGTTCGTCGAGGCAAGCTCATTAGAAACAAACATATCATAGTTTGGACAAGGGGGGGATACAGAAGACCCAAACAATTACAGACCCATATCTGTCCTACCTGTCATCATGAAGGCCTTTGAAAGAGAGGTGCACACACAGTTCGTTGAATACCTGCATCAACACAATATCCTCTCCACCCAACAGTCTGGTTTTAGGACAGGCCACTCTACAACAACAACACTACTGGATGCCAAGGACTACGTGCTTCATAGCATGGACAGGGGTAACCTAGTGGGGGCGGTATTTTTGGATCTTAAGAAAGCATTTGACACTGTACATCATGGACTATTATTAACCAAACTGTCATGGATCGGGATTCAGGGTGTGGAGCATCTTTGGTTCAGCAACTACCTGTCGGGGAGACAACAAATTGTCTCTCTGAATGGTTGTAGGTCAGAATACTTACCTGTTACACTGGGAGTGCCCCAGGGTTCAATACTGGGCCCGTTGCTCTTCAATTTATTTATTAACGATATACCTGATGTAGTTACCACATGTAAAATATGTTTGTATGCTGATGACACAGCAATATTCTATCCCAGCATCAATGTAAAACATATTGAGTCAATTCTGAACTATGAACTCTCTGGTCTGGCCACTTGGTTCCAAACAAATCGTTTAACATTAAATGTAACCAAGACTAAATGGATGTTATTTGGCACTGCTAACAGGTTAAAGCAAGCACAGTCCTTGACAGTCGAAATTGACCATGAAATCATAGAAAGAGTTCATACGTTCAAATATCTTGGTATGTACCTTGACTCCCACCTGTCCTTTAATGAACATATAGACAAAGTTTGTAGTAAGGTGTCACAGAGGATTGGACTACTTAGACGCCTCAGACACTGCCTGACTTTCAGTATTGCTGACATGTTGTACAAGACTATGATATTGCCTATTTTCGACTATTGTGACACTGTCTGGGGAACCTGTGGGGCCACCAAACAACGGCAACTACAAATACTACAAAACAGAGCGGCAAGGGTGGTGCTACAACGTAGGCAACGGGACATCAGCATTGTGAACCTCCACCAAACTCTCAACTGGAAATACCTGGCTGATAGGAGATTTGAGCACACGTGCATTATGGTTTTCAAATGTCTGACAGGCTTGGCACCAACATACCTATCCGCCACATTTCAGCACAACTCTCGTATCCATACTTACAACACTAGGCAGACCACTAAACTACACCCACCAAGCTACACCACCACATGTGGACAAAAAACATTTGCATACACTGGCACTAGCCAGTACAACAAACTAGCAGATAACATAAGAAACATCACAACACTAAAAGGCTTTAAAACAGCTCTGAAGAACACATGTATATCTGACCTCAAGTAATATTGGAACTTAGTATGGAAAAGCACCTTTGTCTCTGATGTGCCTTACTGTTTTAATTTTTTTGTTTGTTCAATCTTTACATATGATTTACTATCCATACTTTGTAAATTTCAGTTTCATTAATTTTCGATTTACACATGATTTGATATATGATTTGACCTCTGACCTCCACTCCATCTCTTGACATATTGATTTTGACCTTGGAACGTTTTCGACATGAGTATGGACACTGATTATGTTTTGACGCACCGGTTTTCTGTACTGTATGTTGTCCCTGGATGTTCAAATTTTGACTGATTGTAACCACGTTTTTTGTCCTGTATTTATTATTTTACATGTATGTTTGATGGGCCCCCTTGGAAATCAACTATGCACTGTTGTAGGGGCTACCCATCTGTTTTCAAGATGAAATAAATAAATAAATAAACAAGCATACCAAATATATAAAGCTTGAAAATATTGATCACTCACCTTCTGCGTCCGTCTGTCCCCAATAAAGCTCACCAAAGATTACCCGGCTGATAGACCGGACGCCAGGTTACGTCTGCTCCCATCCAGTACGTCTGCTCCCATCACTGGATGGTCTATTGTGTTATCCAATGTTCTCCCTTATCTCTGTGCCCCGCCTTTGGGTAATCTAAAGTGTAAACACCCAATAAGGTCCACCCTTCTCTCCTCCCACCTTTCCTCCCAACCAATAACGTCCATCCTGCTTTCCGCACAAATCT
Organism: Branchiostoma floridae; assembly: GCF_000003815.2. Taxonomy (NCBI): domain Eukaryota; kingdom Metazoa; phylum Chordata; class Leptocardii; order Amphioxiformes; family Branchiostomatidae; genus Branchiostoma; species Branchiostoma floridae. The sequence goes on from NC_049989.1 coordinate 1,063,476, forward strand.
CCGCCCAGCTGTCTGTCCAGCTGGTCATCCATCATCGCACAGTACAGGCACAAAAGCTTTCTGTGGTAATTGATAACAGTACTAAGGCCGTAGCAAGTAAATTTTATGGATGACATCCCCCAGAGACTCCAAATTTAGTGAGATAGGCCGACAAAAAAACAAGGCGGCAAAAAAAATTTCTACATTTTCAAAATTTGAGATCATAAACTAACAAAACAATAATCGAGGTGACAAAACCTGATATCACAAGAAACAGGTCTTTTGCTCCTGTATTCCACATCATTACCTGTCCTTGTAGTTGTGTATCCATCTCAAATAACTAGTCTAGAACGATTGTAGAAATAGCTTGTCCTACCATCATTGGCAGCTACTACGCTGGGTATTCATATGGGATGGAACATCTTAGACTGTCAACATTCAACTGTCCTTGAGCTTGTCATACCAGTACGGGTAGCAATTATACTGGATACTCAATGCAATGGAACACTGACTGTTTTCTAACTAAAACAAATGCAGAGCTCGTCGCACCACCACAGGTAACAACTAAACTGGTGCGGTGTGCGTTGGTGCAAATCCTTCTGTCGGGAGTTGGTGATTCACTTCAAATCACCCGGATGGAGGCCTGGCGAACCTCTGTCTCGTATCAGCCACATGGTGATTACATCATTCACCCGGACGGGTGTGTCACCCCGTAAGGGGCGGTATAACCCGTCGTGTGTAAACATGTGCGAACGTGTACAGGGTTAGCCCTTAGCAATAGCCTACGGCTAGTTGGGTAGCCCTGACTGTTGTAAACAGCTGAACAAATAAATAAAAATATATATAAAAAAAAATGTAAATTATGATAGGTGGAACATAAGCAGATACCAAATATGCATATGAGGAACTTATTTGCATAATATTAGCAAAAATACAAAACAGCTTAATGATTAATGATGGGAACTTTATACTTGTGACAGGTGTACGTTAGTCAATGATGAACATCACCACGCATATATCATGTAAATATGTAAGTCATTTGCATAAAATTTGCAAATGATATTTCATTTTCAAATAATATTCCATGATGGAGGTTGCCAAACTCTTATTATTATTATCATTATTATTATTATCAGTATTGATATGTATGAAAATATCAGCATTGATAAGGAACAAAACAACCTTTTTTTCTGACTGGAGTCTTTTGCATATGTGAAACAAGGCCACATGGACCCGTATAACGTTACAGGTCAAGGACCGCTATACCTACATTTTGTTTCAGCTACTAGACTAAACCATTTGTTACCAGGGGGTATAGATATATTCTAGAAATGACCCTGCAGTTCCACAGCGACGTGCTGTGAGGCCCAAACCGTCACAATGTTTGCCTTATTGCAACACCATTCTGCCACCTACACGTCAACACCACAGAGAGTCTAAAACCAAAGATACAAAAACAGGAAGTCCTGCTGCAGTACCATGGTCAACCACCAGAAGGCCATAAAGTTCGTAACAAACATTGGGGGCACAACACCTACCCACATACCAAATATCATCCACAAATTCTAATATATTTGTCGCGGACACACAAGTACAATTATTTACAAAACAAAAGACCCTGCAGATCAAAAGCAAACAATTAGGCTGCCCAAACTTGCACCACATAATCATCAACACCACAGCAATTTCAGGTCCAAAGATATAATACAAACCTGCTGCTGTAGTACCAAATTCAACAGATAGGGGCCCAAAATCGACCTTCAACATCACCTTACACCAACGTACGAACCTTCCTAATACCATTGCAAACCTTTCAGCTTGAAATAAACCCCAACATAACCTCCAGAGCAAAATCAATATAGCCAAAAGAATACTTCCATCTTCATGGAAGAAGTAAATTGTTAGGAAGTGAAGCATTACACTGGGCCACGCCTATTGGCGACTGTTTGCGCAAGACATGCGCCAATGTGTTTTGCACCCCCTGTATTTTGGTGCATCCTCATAATGTTCTGTAGCCTGTGCTGTGCTACATGTATTCTACACACACTCCCTGTACTGTGCGTGTTTTGCACACCCTGTACTGTGGAACATGTACTACGCACACTCCCTGCACTGCAGTACATGTGTTCCGCACACCCTGTACTTTTGTACATGTACTATGCACACTCCCAGTACTGCGGTGCATGTGTCCTGTATACCCTATACATGTATTATGCACAATATCTGTACCGTGTTGGTGTTCTGCAACACCCGCACTGTAGTACATAAAAATTATATTCTGCAAACACTACCTGTACACCATGTGCTGTGGCACATGTGTTCTGCACACCCTGTACCCCTGTACTGTGGCGCATGTTTTATCCACACCCTGTACTGTGGTACATGTGTTCTGCACACCCTGTATTGTGGTACACGTGTTCTGCACACCCTGTACTGTGGTACATGTGTTCTGAACCCCTGTACTGTGGCCATGTATTATCCAAACCCTGTACTATGGTACATGTGTTCTTCACCCCTGTACTGTGGTACACGTGTTCTGGGCACTCTGTGCGGTTGTACATGTGTTCTGCACCCCTGTACTGTGGTACATGTATCACACACACTTACTGTACTGTGGTACATGCATTGTGCACACTCCCTGTACTGTGATACATGTGTTCTGTATCCGTTCTGTGTTACATGTATTAAGCACACTCCCTGTACCGTGGCACGTTTTATCGACACCCTGTACTGTGGTACATTTGTTCTGAACCCCTGTACTTTGGCACATGTTTTATCCACACGCTGTACTGTGGTGCATGTTTTAGGCACACCCTGTACTGTCGCACATTATGTTCTGCACCGCTGTACTGTGACACATGTAGTATCCACACCCTGTACTGTGGTACATGTGTTCTTCACCCCGGTACAGTGGTACATGTGTTCTGCGCACTCTGTACTGTGGTACATGTGTTCTGCACCCCTGTACTGTGGTACATGTATTATCCACACCCTGTATTGTGGTACATGTGTTCTGCACCTCTGAACTGTGGTACATGTGTTCTGCGCACTCTGTACTGTGGTACATGTGTTCTGCACCCCTACACTGCGGTACATGTATTATCCACACCCTGCAGTGGTAAATGTGTTCTTCAACGCTGTACTGTGGTACATGTGTTCTGCACCTCTGTACTGTGGTACATGTGTTCTGCGCACTCTGTACTGTGGTACGTGTTTTGTACCCCTATACTGTGGTGCATGTTTTACCCACACCCTGTACTGTGATACATGTGTGAGGCACACCCTGTACTGTCGCACATTGTGTTCTGCACCACTGTACTGTCGCACATGTACATAATGTATTATCCACACCCTGTACTGTGGTACATGTGTTCTGCAATCTCTGTACTGTGGTACATGTATCACACACACTTATTGTACTGTGGTACATGCATTGCGCACACTCCCTGTACTGTGACATGTTTTATCCACACCCTGTACTGTGGCACATGCATTACCCACACAATACATGTGTTCTGCGCAACCTGAACTGTGGTATATTTGTTCTGTACACCCTGTACTGTGGTACATGTGTTAAGCTGAATTGTCAGTTGTCCCCTTGACATCTGATCATTCTAACTATATATACTATTAGCAAGCCATTCCATTTGTATACCCATGTCACTCTCACCACATTTTATTTCTTTGCTTGCAAAAGTCTGTTAGCTATGATATCAGGTTCGTAATACAGAGCAGTCCAGGTTTTCTTACAAGAAATCTTCCATTGACTAATTAATCAAAAAGTAATTAACCAACTATTAACTGAGCAGCTTAATAATTTCACCAGGACTGTTCATTAAAGTTTCTCCCTGAACTAGGCCTATGTCTAGCAACAGCAAAGAAACTCCAGGAGCTAAGGAAGCTTGCAGGATGCAAGGAACAATGGAAAAGGATGAAGAAAGACTGAATGCAGCTATAGGACTTTCCAGACTATAGATGCAGAATACAGTGACTGATGATGATGATATGTCTAGCAGCTGAAAATAAACGTGTATATATTATATTTCTATAAGTCATGTGGTACTTTTTAGCAGTTCCTCTTGTAATAGTATATGTGCATAGATAGAACTAAGGTAATGTAAATGAATGCAAAGTTGTTCATGTTACCACTAAGGAGGATTGCTGCATAAGCATTTGTGAAATAGCTCAAAATCAGTTTGGGTTCTATGGGAAAATTCACCCATGACCATTTGCACAGGGGCAAACTGGACAGCATACAATTTACAAAAAAAAGGCAAATTTAAGGGGTAGCCTTTTGGGGGCTACAAGAATAGTTGGATTTTTTAAGGGCACAGTATCGGCAGGTGGAGCCCATCCCTCTCCTTCCATTGACTTTTACATGTACCTCCCTAGCCACAGAGTTGGGCAAGTATTTTACACCTGGGTAGATTGAGGAAAGTCGTGTGCCTTCTTTATAGGGCCTTCACACGGAAACCAAATCAGCAGGAATCAAGCAGAACCAGCCGGGATGAATTATTTGCAAAATTCGTGCCACATTCGGGTGGGAATTCCAAATGGGCCTTAAATCCCTTTCATAGAGAAGGAATGAGCCAGAATGCTGTCAGAATGAAAATTCTTTTCTATTCCTATGCATTCGTAGTGTATTCTAGACATTCTGACTACATTCCAGATATTCTTTCGGCCACATTCGGGCAGGATTCGAGATGGCTTGCCGTTTCGATTCTCCATCGAATGAGATAAGAATGTTTCAAATAATGTTGAAATGCCGCAGAATGCGGTAAGACTGCAGTTAGAATAGTTACAATACACTTAGAATCCAATATGAATGACATTCGATATATCTCCACTTCGAATGCACCTCGACAGTTTTTAACATGTCAAAAACTTTCAGGCTAGCCAAAAGAATGGGCACAAATAGCTGGAATGCAGTTAGAACACAATACAATTTGCCAGGAATGGAAAAGAATTTTCATTCCGACAGCATTCTGGCTCATTCGTGGTCTTGTGTGAAGGGGGCTTTAAGAGCATGACATTGGAGGTATGTCATGGGATTCAAACCCAGGGCTCCTGGGTTCTAGGCTAAGGTCCTAACTGTTACATCAACATGACACCACTGTTTATATAGCTGCTGCGGTCCTTCAAAATGGGAACTTGGTGATTTCATATTCAATCACCACACTTTACTCTATCTTAGCACTTTTAAAAGAGCAACTGATAAGAGCTCTAATAACTACATGACCTTTAGAGATATGTATCACTGTACACATGTAATTTCAGCCTTCTACAATAAGTCAAGTACATGATATAGGTTGAGGGGAAATTTTCATACACATCCCTCGTACTATTATGATAACTGAAACATAAGTACTTCAGTCCACTCTTTTCAATGATCCTCACAATAAATAAATCTGCATAGCGCATGGCCTCAGCATGGTAAGTGTTATTTTGGACAGCAGTCTTTTCCTTACCTGTCACAGAAGCAACTTCAATGCATAAAGAAATAACTAAGAGATGAACTTTTGATCATATAATATTGTATCTTGTACACCTGAAATCCAGTCTACAATCCATTTCATTGTCAATACTTGTAGTTCAGTCAGACATGTAGAATTATTACAACTTCACACAGGCCTAAAGAAGAACATCTACACGTGATGAGCAGACAATGTAACACTCTACAAGCAGCAGTGGAAAATAGGTCTCTTGAACAGTACTTCAAAGACATTTATCTACTCCTTGGATACATTCCTCAGGGTTTGGACAGGATGGTAATACCCATTTTTAGTTTAGGCTCCTGCAGACGGGGGGGGGGGGGGGGGGGCTGAGTCATGATTTTCAACATGGGCCAGGGTTCTCCAATGCAGGGAGAGGGAGTTTTGCCACCCAAGAAAATCAAACATTGGCAATCCTAGATGTCTGTGATGGAGGCCAACCCCTTGTAGTTTTACAGAAAATCCTTTTATCCCCTAATTTGCCTGCTTGTTCTCTTTCAAAGCCACTCTTATATGACACCCAGTGGATGTCATCATAATGCCACCAATTCATGCCGACCACAAAAACATTGCAACCCAACTCAAGACGTCTCCCTCTACCAGTCAGCACAGTTTCCACTAGGGGTGGGTACTGGTACAGGACTAGGGTCAGGTCCAGAGGATCAGGTACAGGTCTGGACCTGAACCAGGACCTGATTATGTGTGAAAATTTCTGAATGGGTTATACTAAAAAAATCAAGGGTCCATTACGACTTCCACTTTTCAGACGCTATATTCATGTAGACAACGCTAACTGCTTCTGTATGTGTCCCTGTAGAAATGACTAACGTTATACATGTAAACTCTACTTCACTCGTTATTTTCTTGGACGAGTAAGCCCGAAAATGTGTGGCCACCTCTCAATATAATGTGTTCATTTTTTAATTGGTCCAAAATCTGGTCCACTTTTTTCAGACCGGCCAAGGAAGAAAAACGGTGTTGTACTGCTACCCATGGCCACCCCTAGTTACTAAATTCTACCTGTCTGTTGTGCACAGAAGAATGACTACAACCTTTTCAAGCCCCCACCCAGACTATATTGGTAAATGGTAGGGGGGAGGGGGGGGGGACAAATCATGTGTTGTCTAACCTTGACTTCATCTCCACAATCCACACTTGTTGCTACAGAGTTAGCTGGCTGACAGGAGCTGTGGTTAGAGCTGGGATGATACACCCCATGTACATGTACACTACAACTTCTGTCTGTTTCAATCACATTCCTGGAATGTTCCTTCAGTAGATTCAGACTTTGTTTCTTCTCTTCAACTATAGCAGACTGCAGCTTAGACCAACCTCAGGTTGAGAAAAAATGGCATTATTGAGAGATGTTAATAAGAATCTATTGAAGGCAGCCTTAAGCTTAGTGCAGAACCTTAGAAAGTCAAAATATGCTTGTCTCGACATGATTCTCATTATTCCAAATTTCATCATGGTCATAAAATCATCTTTGTCTGTCCCACTTTCAGTTCCTGAAAGCAGCAGAACAAATTGCCATGACATCTACAGATCCCATTACATCTGAACTTAAGTTAAGGGGTGAAGAAGCAGAATCATGCTCTTCTCTGGAATGGGTCAGTCTGAAAATAAAGTCTTAATGCAGCAGTACTATTCTAAGTATGGAACACCTTAGCTACTCAATAAAATTTCCACACGAATTTCATCTACATTATCATGTTTGGTAGGTCCCTACCAGTACGTACATGTATGTTTGATACACAGTTGCACAGTGGTACAATATGAAATATACATCACATGAAGAGCCGTCTGTGGGGCCTGTCATAACCTGCACAGACAAAACAAGGTAGGGAGGAACACTCCGATGGCCATGAGGATGGGGAACATGGTGCTACTTTCGTCACTGTCGTACGGATTGGGTGTTTTTGGTCCTGATGTTCTCCGCTCCTTGTCAGGTTTTTCCCTGGACAGTTCCTCCTCTTCATCTGGCTCCATTCCCGGGATGGGGGGTAACTTGGGGACATCTGCCGAAGCAAAGGTACAGTTTAACCGTGTTACCAACACAAATTTTGTACTGAGGGGCACCTCAACAAGAAGAAGGTGAAAGTATCTTTAGAAGGAAGTGTAAACTAGAAGCATCCGTAAATTACTTCATCAGGTTGGAGAATGACTGGATAAGAAAGTTTTTCATTCACAACCACATGTTTTTCGAGAGCTGATGACCATCTGTTGTCTTTTTCAGGGCAATGGTTGATACACTTTTCACTGCAGCCAGGTGTCACTGCTACCAATGCAGTCCCAAATGTAAACAATGAGGTGATGCGGTTCTAAACGTTAAGTACATATTTGTTTGTTTGTTTTATTAGGATCTCCATTAGTGATATATTGTGCCATTGCTCTTCCTGGAGTCTGCAACAATTCATATACAATAAGATGAAGCATATTAAATTAAGCAACAAAACCTATACACTGTAAAATTTGTGAACAGAAAAAGTAACAAATCAATTGAGGTAACTTAAAGTGAACTGGACATGTTAGAGGTCAGCAATAAAATATAACCAACATGTGAATATTCTTAAGCAAATGACACTAGCTGCAGTGCAAAGTAAACCAGTCACCATTGCCCTGAAGAAGATGACAGATGGTTATCGAAAAGTCAGCTCTTGAAAAACCTGTGGTTGTGAATAAAGAACTTTGTTACCCTGTAAACTAAACCCTGTCACATTTTGGATAAGGTTTTAGGCAATGTATATAAGAGCTGCTGGTTGGTTATCAGGCCATCAATGAGATTCACTGTTGCAAAGGAAAAGGACTTTCCAGAAACAAGTAGGTGTGATAAAGATGAGTTTTATACCTACCATCTGCTGATCCTCTTACTACATACAAAGCACACAGCTTTGGGTTGTCATGCAGCCCCTGTAGAACAACAACAAACATTATTACAACTGTAGTTACAAGATATAATCCTTGATTCATATAAACAAGTTACAATCATATCTGTACTGAGTATAAACTTCCTGTTTTTTCTTCATTGATTATGCAAATCAAGTTATTTGCATAATTTACATATTACTAAGTCAATCTTTAGCAAAGATACCTACAGGTCAAATATCACGAAAATCCCTTCATGCCTTCAAAATATAAAAGTGGAGTTGAGTGGTGCCTTAAAGAACTGAAACAAATGTACTGAAAAAATAAGAATCAGAAGAAAAAACAAAAGCTGACGACCCAACTATATGAAATAGCAGCTGTTATCCAGACTTTGTAGAGGGTCTGCATGCCTTTTTCCGTTAAGCGTTAAGAGCCATTTTAATTCACCGTTAATCGTTACCGACCCGCTCTAATTCAACGTTAATCGTTATCGGTATATTCTTCGTTAAGCGTTATTGGTTGTTTTAATTCAACGTTAATCGTTATTTGTTATCCCGAATTCACCGTTAAGCGTTACCAAGAAATTGTTCGTAACCCGTTATACTATACACACGAAGTCAAATGCCAGATAGAACCCCTTAAAATGCAGGAAATGGCATTTCGAAGGGTCCAGAGTTCAAAATTTCTCCGAGCCTCCCGGCCTTCGGCTCTGAATATGGTAAAATATGTTGCGGAAGCGTCGCCGTCAAAACTTTATCCCTCATACAGATTTCAGTGTCAAACATAGCTTAGTTTTGGGCAAAAAGTTCTCATAGGATGCAGAAAATGAGGTGTCTCCTCCATTGCGACGGCTTGCGCCTTTGGCGCTCACGACAACATGGCGAAAATATGTTAGGGGCGTGTGTTTTCGCACAAAAAAAAACTTTTCTCTCTAATAGAATGTCATTTGATTTAGCTTCGTCTTACGGCAAAATCTGTCCTTCAAAATGCAGTAAATGGCGTTTCAGACGATCCAGATTTTAAAATTTTCCCGGACTTATATTGCAACGTCTCGTGCCTTCCGAGCAATGGTAAAGATATGTTGGGGCTCTGGGGGTGGAGGCCAAAGCTACGAGTATAATCGTGTAATTTGATGAAAATGTCAAAATCTTTTTTTTGGCTTGGTCGGCAAAATTTGCCGAAAATGCAGAAAATAGCATTTAAGATGGTCTTGATTTTAATTTTTTTTCCGGGGGAGCATCCCCCGGACACTCCATGTGCTGAAACAATAGTTCAATCCCGCCATAAGAAATTAGCTGCCACCGTCTATGTGGCGGACCGGGAACTCTGCCTCCGTCAATTTACAGATGGGTCATTGTCCCTGTCATTCCTCCGGGTTCTGGGCACCTTTTGCTTCTCACAATGTATTTTCACCCATTGATATAACTACTCTAGCGTTGTATGAATAGGAATGCACGTCAATGTTACTGTTATGCTTTGTAACTCATTCTGAATTTACCGTTAAGCGTTACCGGGCCTCCTGAATTTACCGTTAAACGTTACCGGGCCTCCTGAATTCACCGTTAAGCGTTACCAAGACCCCCCATGCAGACCCTCTTTGTAACCATCACATCACAAATTTGTCATTTTCTCTAATTTATTCTCATCCAACATTTGTATGATTTACATGGAATCCATACCATTTAAATTCCGATTTGTATGTTTTCAGTAAAATTTGAATGAATCTCATAACATTCCTTTGGCACTGGCCTAATTACGTCATTAGTTAAAATAGTGACAATTTTTCCCTCAAAAATCTCATAACCCAGAACTTAGATTGGTGTGTCGTTACAAGAACTCCAGAAAGTTACCTTGATGAGATCCACAGCGAGCACCCCATGGAATGTGGAGACTTCCCCCTGGACCATCAGCTTCCCTTTCCTGACAGTGAACGGAATGATTTCGTCGTGAGCCGTGCTGCGCCCAACTTTGTCGTAGATGTCCAGCTCCTGTACCACTGTGTGCTGGCTGTTCAACACCACATCAAATACCTGCACACAAAATGCACACAGATGGTACTGTTAGTGTTACAACCTGCTTCTGTAACACTCATACCTGCACACACAACCACACACAGATGGTACTGTTAGTGTTACAACCTGCTTCTGTAACACTCATACCTGCACACAAAACCACACACAGATGGCACTGTTAGTGTTACAACCTGCTTCTGTAACACTCATACCTGCACACACAACCACACACAGATGGTATTGTTAGTGTTACAACCTGCTTCAGTAACACTCATACCTGCACACACAACCACACACAGATGGTACTGTTAGTGTTACAAGCAACCTGCTTCTGTAACACTCATACCTGCACACACAACCACACACAGATGGTACTGTTAGTGTTACAACCTGCTTCAGTAACACTCATACCTGCACACACAACCACACACAGATGGTACTGTTAGTGTTACAAGCAACCTGCTTCTGTAACACTCATACCTGCACACACAACCACACACAGATGATACTGTTAGTGTTACAACCTGCTTCTGTAACAGTATGAGAAAAACTTCATACCTGAACACAAAACCACACACAGATGGTACTGTTAGTGTTACAACCTGCTTCAGTAACACTCATACCTGCACACAAAACCACACACAGATGGTACTGTTAGTGTTACAACCTGCTTCTGTAACACTCATACCTGCACACACAACCACACACAGATGGTACTGTTAGTGTTACAGGCAGTTAGCTTTGTTTGCATGAACATAATGAAGATAGGATTTTAAAGCGACAATGGGAGTCGGATACTCAACCAGACAGATTCCTTTGTAGTCATATTTACCATAACAGGTGCCTTCAAAACTTCATCGGTACCACCCAACACTTGATGACCTATTTGCAGGTTGTTTGTTCATGGTAGAAATACTTAAGAATGAAGCACAAGTAAAACTGCCATTTAGCTTTAAATATCAACAACGTGAACGTAGGTAATATACTCCGTGACATATTTATGATTTACGCCCCATCAGTTGTATACATTATGCCGATTACATGGTCGCTAAGGCGTCAGAAGGATGACGGCTGAGACACAATGGTTTACCGGTTTCGACCTTTTATTCAAAAATCCGATGCCGATTATATCGACAGTCCCAGACAAACAAATAGAAAAGAAAACAAAGCCCTAATTTTACTAATAGCTTACCAGGATAAAGTATATACTGGTACTTGTTTATTATAACACTGGCACTGACCAATGCAATATGCTAAGAATTCGAAGCCAGAGTCTAACATCTGTTCAGGGATTCCTCTGCAGGCCGCAACAGCTGTTCAACATTAGAGAACACCATATCTGCTTGGAGATAATCTAATGCCATGGTCCAGTGTACAAAATACTTTTCTGAGTCAGGTTGCACAGTGTGCAACCTGGGGCAAAAACTAGGTTGCACAACTGAATTTCAAGTTGCACCACCTACAATTCACTAATTTCTGGAAAAAAGAAAACTACAATACATGCATGTTTGGCTGATATGAAATGGAGCTGCCTCGGTCCATTCATTTCTTAGGTAGAATACTACATGTCCTATACTACCTGTGACCGCCCCCCTCCCCAGGACAACTCGCAGCCAATGGGAGGGCTACACCTGTCCATGCCCACCTGGCAGACATGCGGCCATCATCACACACACACACACACACACACACACACATACACACACCTTCATGTTGGACGCAGAGAAGTACACTTCGGCGAATTTCAGCACCAGCACATAGTCTCCCTCCTGTTCGATAGGCACCTCGTATCCGAACGTGTCTTCGCTCCACCTTTCCGTCTGATACAGGAGCTGGTCTTGCTCGGTTACTCGGCCGATTCTGTCCCGGCGGCCATAGTCTGACGCTACCCCAATCCTACCTTCCAACGGGTCGGCGTCGTACTCCAGCCCGTAAGAATCAACGTGTCTCGGTCCCCCGCAGTTCACGGCATAAATAAGGTCCCCGAGACCGACAGCGTGGTCTAGAAAGTACAAGATGAAGAGAAAGACGGAAACATTCAACACCGCTGGCATTCTAAAATTTGCACCAGCTGGACACCTAACGTGAAAAGTGGTAGCGCCCAATACAATGGCATGGACCATCTCTCCACGGGGGTGTGCGGTCGGAGGGATTTTATTTTGTTGTCTAATCATTGTTTTGAATATGTACAAGATATAGAAATCAAAAATAGTAAAAGAATTGGATTCATATAACGTTACGTGATATAAAGTGGCCGTTGTACATTGAGCCACACATTACTCATATCAGGTCTAACGTAGATGGTATAGCCCAACTATCGCAATGCGTGGTCTCGCACTGCCGTTTTGAAACGAAGCTGAGTTTCCAGCAATCCGCCCAGACGACAAATTGTTTTGAGATGGCCTTCTTGAGGACAGTCTATTTGGCCCCAATGTCACTTGCATGTGAACAATTGTGGTATAGTTTTTTTGGGCATATGCGAAATGTGCGCGCGCGTGGGTGTCCAGAGCACTTATCGGGTGAGACGTTTTCGGAAAGAACTGTCCAGTCCGGACTGCCGAAAACACTGTCCAGTCTGAAAAGACGGTCTGATTGGGGGTATACGTTGTCTACTTAAAGTAGTACTAGTATACAGCAACATTTTTTTGGCGACGCCTTAGAGGCGAGCCTAATAGTGTAGTTTGCGTCCGTTTGATTTGAATTGCCAAAATCTTGCAGGCATGTCAGGAATTTTTCTACTGAGGCATGTGTATTTGCAACATCCCTTTAGAGGGAAATAGCTCGGCAAGGGGTTGACGGATCTTCATGATATTTGGAATGTAGATAGCTTGAGAGATGCCTTACATAATTAAATGATAATGATAATCATACAAACCATGGGCTAATTTGCATAATTAATGAGGACAGTTTATAAATACACTACATTTCATGTTAGAATGCTTAGAATATGCCATTTTAATAGCTATTTATGTTATTGGAAAAAATTCCCGAAATTCCACAGCAATTTACTAATTCCACAGCAATTCGTCCGCGCGTGCGCAATTGCACCATCCTTTTGAAAGGGAATAGCTCGGGAAGGGGTTGACGGATCATCGTGATTTTTTATATGTGGATAACTTCGGAGATGCCTTCCATAAACAAGGGCTATTAATGAGGCTGATTTGCATAATTAATGAACACAATTTATTAAGCCACAGTATTTCATTATTGCTATGGCATATGTTACTAGAAAAGAGAGAAACATCGATAGACATCAATTATGCAAATTGTTACCTGATTTACATAATTGATAAGAAATTGAGTTAAATGACAAAAATTTCATTCTTGCGACATTTGGTAGCAACATCTAACGTTACGTTAAGATGAACATGCGGACGTTAAGTCGGCATGAAACTATTTCAAGCATCAACTATGTTAAACCTCACGCAGGTGATCAGTGAGCCGACATGTGACCTGTCACGCTCGCCGTCTTTGATTGACTTACTGTTTACTGATGTGGGAAAGCTCGTTAAATCAACCATTGTTTTGTCTCCACTCTCAGCATGCCACCACTGTCCCATAATTACCACCTATCTTTAAAGTGCCCAAGGCCTTATGCCCGTACTTGGGACTATTCTAAGATTTACCTTAACTTACTAGAAATTTTTTTTCCAAATGGAATGATATTTGCCTTTGGAAGCTGGGGATTTAGGGCGCTGTATCTCGAGAACGGATGGTGCGAGCACGACGATTTTTGATACGTGGGTTGGGGGTGGTAGCCTGACACTCAGGTCTGATTTTGAGCCTCCTGGTGCTTGAACTTGACATTGAAGGTGGCATTTTTTTGTGTTTGGGGGGCACTTTTGACGCTGTGTGTCCGGAACGATACGCGCCATTGCGACGATTTTTGGTGCATGGGTGGGGAGTTGTTGCCTGTTGCCTAGGATTGACTTTGGGCCTTGTCGTGTTTGAACTTGACACGGCAGGTCGAATTTTGTGTCCGGGAGGGGGTTTTCCGGCCTTGTATCTTCTGAACGGATGATGTGGGTGCACTGATATTTGGCACATGTGTTGGTGGTGTTGGCCTAATTCTCCCGTTTGATTTTGGCGCCCTTGGTGCTTGAACTTGACATTCCAGGTTACCTTTTGTGCGGGCACGGGGCGTGCGCTGTATCTCCGGAACGCAAGGTGCCATTGTGTTGTTATTTGATACATGAATTGATGCTAGTGTCTTGGTGGTAAGGTTTGATTTTGGGCCTCCTAGTGCTTGAACTTGATACTGTAGGTTGACCCTGTTTTTGTGTGGTTGGGGCATCCCCCCAATATCTGCTTGGTTGTGAAAACAGATGACGGTTGGGTGTAGAACCATCATTTGGCCTGGGCCACCTTCAATGTGTCAGGTTACTTTGTATCAACAGTGTCTCCTGCCAGATGATGAACTACAAATTGTGCCTAACCAATTTGGTAAGGTACAATTTGAGTTTGCTTCTTAGTCTTTGTGGTGTTTTGAGAGCTGTGTAGTACTGAGTTTAAAGTTCTGGTACAAGTTCTTTTACCCTGTTTGGCAATCAGCAGAAGATACAACTTTCTAAAGTGAAGGAGAAATGTATAGAGCTTGAGTGTAAGAGAAAGGTATGTGTATGATTTTTTCTGTGTTTTTTGTTGTTTCTTTGGGGATGCCATTTTCGTATTGTATGCAGGTAATTTGTAGTTTGGGGCTAGTCATATTCGCTTGATTTTTGGGCCTGCTTAATCTATAGTACGGGCAGGGTTAAGTGGTAGAGGCTTTGTTCTGTTTTGAATTTGGTATCGTTTGTTGCATTTTGTCACTGCAAGAATATGATGAATTTGTTTTCCCCCTCTAAGCAACTGCTCATTGATTGTTGTAGTCAGAGTGAACACCCAGCAAACATTGGGGGAATATTTGCTGGGTGTTCACTCTGACTACAACAGCTTTCTGAACTTTTTAAAGTTGCCAGCAGCTTGCCATTTATGAATGGGATTGACGAGGACATTTTGAATAGCAAGTTCTGCTGTTAAATTTGGCGTAGGTACTTCAAGAAATTTAGGTTTTAGTTGGACGGGTTGAATAGAAATATCATACCACCCTGGGGACTAACTGTTGTTTCTGGATGGGGGCTACCACTATTCATATTGTCTATGGAACTACTGTAAAAATATAATTGGTCAAATTATGCAAATAACCTTCCAGTGTCAAGTGATATAACACCCCAGAAATAAAATCTTTAATAAATATCATTGCCACACTAAGGAGATTTAGCAGCTCCATTAGGTCAGTACATTGAAATAGGAAGATATCAGTACTGAATATATCATATGTGACAGAATAACTACATGGGCCATCCGAGACAAAAAAGGTAGGAAAAGTCGTCTCAACAACTTCAAGGTACTGTGGTTGGTTACATGCTTAAGAAATCCAAAATAAGTTATGTTCATCCATGCCCAAACTTACACATTCCGAAAATGGAATCTTAGACTTTTGCATGGTGCACAACCAACACGGTAAAAATCTCACTTTTCCAACCACGCAACCACGGACGAAAAGAAGAAAAAAAGATAAACAATAGGTCTACAGACACCCAATACATTTCATGCAGGCCTGAGGACTACGAACTCTTGTTTCTATTGTAATACTGTCGATGATGCATGTGATAAGCTCGTTGAACTTATGTGTTTCTCACAAAGTTATAGTTGTAAGACCCAGTGACAAACCTTGGATGTCTCCCAGAATTACAGTAGATCGTTAATGCGGCAACGAGACAAATTACATAGAAAAGCTAAAGTATCAAATAGTCCTACATATGTGGTCTTTATACCACAATGTTAGATATGTGAAACATCTCTTTCAAAGTCTAACTACTGCAACCGTCTCGTTGACTCATTGACGTCTTCTCCTTGTTCTAGCAAGAAGTGGTGGCACATTGTCAAAACATTCTTTTGTAGCAAAGCGAGCTCTACCATTCCGCCGTTAAAGTCGGGTCACTCTTAGGTAACTGATTCTAGTGAAAAGGCAAGAATGTTCAATGATTTTTTCTCTGCTCAAGCCTCTATGGATGACACCAAGGCAAGCCTTCCACAAATTGATTACCTTACCGACGTTCGTTTGTCAGAATGTTTTACTACACCTGCTGAGGTTGAACTTTACGTATCGTCTTTAGATATATCTAAAGCATGTGGTTACGATAATGTCGACAACCGCTTTCTAAAACTTATATGTCCCTTTATATCTGACAAAATCGCTTACGTTTTCAACATATATCTTTGCCATGGTGTCTTTCCAGAAGCCTGGAAACGGGAAAATGTGGTTCCTATTCACAAAAAGGCAAATCCCGATGATGTATCTAATTACCGTCCCGTATCTTTGCTACCTAGCTTGTCCAAAATCTTGGAAAAAAATTGTATTTAAACATTTGTATAACCATCTGATGTCCCAAAATTTACTTTATTCTCTCCAGTCCGGCTTTATCCGCGGAAAGTCTACTGTTGATCAGCTTATTTGTATTACTGACAAAATTTTTGATGCTCTAGACTCAAACAGAGAAGTCAGAGCGGTCTACCTCGACTTTTCAAGAGCATTCGATAAAGTCTGGCATAAAGGCCTTATTTCTAAGTTTAAAAACCAACAACTTCCGCTATGGGTGACGTATATAGACTTCCAAAAGGCATTTGATTCAATTGACAGGGAAATGATGTTTGCCGTGTTACGCCACTACGGCATCCCGGAGGATGTAGTCAATGCCATTAGCGTCTTGTACAAAAACTCAAAAAGTGTTGTCTATGTTGATGGTCATGTGTCGCAGAGCTTCAATGTGACTACTGGGGTCCTGCAGGGCGATGTCTTGGCGCCATTTCTATTCATCATCCTTATTGATTTTTTTTATTTTTTTATTATTGAACAACAAAGTACAGACAGGACAGAGAGGTAATACACTCTAGCAGAAAGCTAATATTCATATCACCTCTCAAAAAAGGATGATTGACAAGAACAAATAAAGTGACAGTATCGAAACAAACAATTCACAGCTATTTACATATAAGTCAGGTTACAAGGTAGTTGCAAAACGTTTGGTATGTACAATATATGACTGGGTCAACTTTAAGATACTGCAGTTTGTATGATATGACAGAAAAGTTGAACCCCTTAAAAGTAAATGGATACGGGCTGATTCGGATAAACTATTGAAATCAAGAGAATTGCCTAGCAGGTTCTGAAGATTGTCGAAAAAAATGGTTCTGTATTGTTGATAGGTAGGGCAGTATAACAAAAAATGCACAACACCTTCACATCGACACCCACAGTTACAGGCTGGACTAGAAGCTAAATTTCGGATAAATAAACTTTGGTTTAGACTACAGGTACCTATGCGAAGGCGTGTAAGGAGTGCGCAGGTGTACCGAGGACCGTAGCTAAAATGTTTATTGATGGAGGGGCGTACTAATTTCATTAAATGTTTTTTATACAGTGAAAAGCTAAGTGAACGAACAGCAGTGTCAAGACCATTCCAGTGTTGTGTTGCATAAGGAATAAAAGACTTTTGGTATCGACTTGTGGTGCAAATCGGTACCCGTAGGTTGTGTTTGTTGCGAAGATTATGAGAAGTAAAAACAGAAACTACGGGAGGAATCAAGTCCTTAAGATACTGGCGAGTATGACCGTTAACAATCTTGTAAAACATGACCAAGGAGTGAACGTGTCGCCGATCAGAAAGTCTTTCCCAACCAAGTTCAGCAAGGAGCGAAGAGTAAGAAGAACCTCTTACTGCCCCTGAGACTGTAAGTGCACATTCGTACTGAACACGTTCTAAACGTTGGGAATCACATAAAGTACATCCATGCCATATGATATCGGCATACTCAAGAAGAGGACGGATAAAGGACTTATAAATAGTATCAAGTACTGTTCGAGGTAATCTAAATTTCAATTTGTTAAGTGCAGACACTCGTTTAGATGTCTTGGAAATCATATTTGAAATTTGCATTTCCCATGACATGGTGGTTGTTAAAAAACTTCCTATGTGCTTATGAGATTTAACGGACTTAATAACACAGTTGTTGAGGAAAAGAGGTGGATGGTAAGGGGGATTTAATTTCTTAGAAAAAAGCATTTCTTCAGTTTTTAAGGGATTTAGCTCCATAAGCCATCTTGCCGACCAAGATGAAATCTTCATGAGATCCCCATTGAGTCGAATGGCTGTTGAGTTGGGATTTTCCACGATATCCAATAAGGAGCTGTCGTCCGCAAATAAAAAAGGGCAAGTGACTAAACCATCCACCATGTCATTAATATACACAAGGAACAGTAGGGGGCCTAGCACCGAACCCTGAGGTACACCTGCGCCAACATAGCACCAATCTGAACATTGTCCATCAATAACAACTCTTTGCTCTCTACTAGAGAGATAACTGTAAAACCAATTTAAGATTGAACCATCAACCCCGTTTCTTTGCAACTTAAAAATAAGGCCTTTATGCCAGACTTTATCAAATGCTCTTGAAAAGTCGAGGTAAACCGCTCTGACTTCTCTGTTTGAGTCTAGAGCATCAAAAATTTTGTCAGTTATACAAATGAGCTGATTAACAGTAGAATCTCCGCGGATAAAGCCGGACTGGAGAGAATAAAGTAAATTTTGGGACATCAGATGGTTATACAAGTGTTTAAATACAATTTTTTCCAAGATTTTGGACAAGCTAGGTAGCAAAGAAACGGGACGGTAATTAGATACATCATCGGGATTTCCCTTTTTGTGAATAGGAACCACATTTTCCCGTTTCCAGGCTTCTGGAAAGACACCATGGCAAAGATATATGTTGAAAACGTAAGCGATTTTGTCAGATATAAGGGGACATATAAGTTTTAAAAAACGGTTGTCGACGTTATCGTAGCCACATGCTTTAGATATATCTAAAGACGATACGTAAAGTTCAACCTCAGCAGGTGTAGTAAAACATTCTGACAAACGAACGTCGGTAAGGTAATCAATTTGTGGAAGGCTTGCCTTGGTGTCATCCACAGAGGCTTGAGCAGAGAAAAAATCATTGAACATTCTTGCCTTTTCACAAGAATCAGTTACATAAGAGTGACCCGACTTTAAGGGGGGAATGGTAGAGCTCGCTTTGCTACAAAAGAACATTTTGACAATGTGCCACCACTTCTTACTGGAACAAGGAGAAGACGTCAATGAGTCAACGAGACGGTTGTAGTAGTTAGACTTAGAGACAGAGATTTCACGTACAAGCTTGTTTATAACATTGCGGTATAAAGACCATAATGTAGGACTATTTGATACTTTAGCTTTTCTATGTAATTTGTCTCGTTGCCGCATTAACGATCTAATTCTAGGAGACATCCAAGGTTTGTCTCTGGGTCTTACAACTATAACTTTGTGAGGAACACATTTGGATTTAGCTTCAAATATAAGTTCAACGAGCTTGTCACATGCATCATCGACATTATTACAATAGAAAATATCATTCCATTTGGGATCAAATGAGAAATCTTCTAGTAAGTTAAGGTCAATCTTAGAATAGTCCCATACAGTACGAGTATAAGGCATTTCAAAGATAGATTAAAGGTGGTAATTATCGGACAGTGGTGGCATGCGGAGAGTGGAGACAAAACAATGGTTTGTTTAACAAGCTGTCCCACATCAGTAAACAGTAAGTCAATCAAAGACGGCGAGCGTGACAGGTCACATGTCGGCTCACTGATCACCTGGGTGAGGTTTAACATAGTTGATGCTTGAAATAGTTTCATGCCAACTGGGGTAATTGGATCAGGAGCCCACCAAGCATTGTGTTTGGCATTGAAATCACCTGTTATTATCATAGCGTCATAATTAGAGGACCCAGCTGCAAAGACAGAGTCGATGAATAAGTCAATGAATTCATTAGCAGTGCTAGAGTCCTGTCCAGGTGGACGGTAGTAAACAGAAAATATGATGCGAGAGCATCCTGTGGACAGTTCAAGCCAAATACATTCAACAGGTGAAGGCTCCAGATCTAGGCGTCTCTTGAAGGCGATCTATTCAGATACATAAATGAGCACACCGCCGCCGTGCCTGTTTCTATCGCGGCGAATGGGGGCCTGAAACCCATTTAACAATATGTCGGCAGAATTAACAGAATCTCCCAACCAGGTTTCAGAAATAGCGACTACATCTAATTTAAATCTAATTACAATAGCTGACAGTTCGTCCATTTGGACCCAGCAGACAGGCTGTTAACATTAATATGCATAAAATGAATTTCCTTGCGAACGGGTGGCCCTGGGTTGGGATGAATATCACCCGCAAGAATTATCATGATAAGGGAAATAAATATAAGAATGCATTGTGGACATTATAACAAATAGTTAAGGTAGACTTGAGTATATACAGTTTTGGTAAGCCGGCAGTAAACCTGCCAATCACTGCCCTATACTGATCTATATCTATCGACATGATTTAACCCACCTGCCCGGCAATCTAATCACAACAATCAGAGCGTGCATACCTGGACTTAACATATCAAAAGCTGTGAGACATAGATGACAACAATAACATGAAATACTAGTAATACACACATACTTCAACATGAAAGCATGATTAATATACATGCAGCAATACATATCAAGCAAAAGGTCAAGTTGGACATGGGCTCTCACGTCCGCCTATGCCATAAGTAAAGGTTCCATTAGCTCAGCAGAGATACAGAACTTACAGTGAGCAACTTTACAGTTCCATGTTGTCCAATCCGTGCGGTTGGCGACCCTCTTCTTGACACTGCCATGCAGACAGTAGATGCGTCCGTCCATGGACCAGCCGTTCTCCATCTTCTCTCTGGTTGCACGAAGCAGTAGAGCATTTTCCTTGGTAAGCTGCTCAGTGACAAAGAGCTTAGATCCTTTGAGTTTGGACTTAGCGGAGAAAAACTTGTGCCTGGCGGTGTACGAGACAAACTTGATCACAATAGGAGGTGGGCGCTGACCATCAGAACCTTTGCGTCTGGGTAGCGGGTGAGCCCGATCAATATCACTCTCCGACAAGTCGATGCCCAGGGTGTCTTGGCGGTGTCGAGGATGAACTGGACGGTGTCGGAGGTAGGTGAAACAGCCCCATGCAGGAGGAGGCAGTTTCTTCTAGAATACATTCAATCTGGCAGAGGTCTCGCGAACAGCTGCATCTGTGGTGTTGATTTGAGACCTCACCTGTGCAACACTTGATTTGATTTCCCTCTGCTCGTCAGCAACGCCAGCAAGTTGAGACTTCAGCTCCTGTATCTCAGACTTCAGGGGAAGTAGAAGCGTGGCTTCAATGGCATCCAGGAGTAACTTGTTATCAGCAGATAGCTTCTCCCGAAGCTCCACAGACTTAGCTTGGGTTTGAGACGACGCACGTGTGTTCCTCTGGGTGGACGCCATGACGGATAAACGTGGCCTCGGTGCCAGTCGCCAGAGACTAGCTCAAACAATGGAAAAAAACACAGGAACCAACCTCGAAATCAACAGAAGTCCTGACTCAGAGGTTTGGGCAGTAGGTTGGCCTGTGATTTAGCTAAATTTCAGAGCTGGGCAGTTACGAATTCCAAAGAAAGATAGGCGGACGATAGAGCGACGAAAATTAACGACCGTCCATGTTTCGTGACCTTTGACCCTTATTGATTAGCTCCTGAGGAGGGCTACTTCAGACAGCAACTCAGGGATAGTGACTCACCCTAGGGTATCTAGTCGTAACTTAGCAAAACAGATAAACGACTTAGATTTCGCGGACGACATTGCTCCATTGAGTCCACGAGAGCAAGAGCGCAGGCACAACTGACAGAAACTGCCAAAGCTGCTGCGGAGTTCGATCTCGTTGTAAGTGTGCGTAAGACTGAGTACATGTGCTACAATGCAGACCCGGATCAGCCACTGCAAGTGTATGGAGAAACCATCTCACAGGTTCAAGACTTTAAGTATCTTGGCTCTATGATGGCTTCCAGTAGCGCAGACCTCAAGAAACGCAGAGCTCTAGCTTGGGCCGTCTTCTGGAGGCTAGAACACCTTTGGAGGAGCGATCTCCTTCCAATAGCAACCAAAGTAAAGCTCTTTATGGCTACATGTGTAACTGTGCTTACCTATGGGTGTGAGTCGTGGGTGATCACACAGGACATGAAGAACAAGATCAACTCCTTCGCCACCTCATGCTATCGTATCATGTTGAGCATCAGCTAACAGCACAATCTACGATATGACCAAAACAAAACCGCTGATACAACTCGTGCGCCTGAGGCAGCTGAACTTTCTCGGACACGTTCTGCGCATGCCTGAGGATGAGCCTGTCAGTCTGTATGCACTTTACGTCCCTCCTCATGGCAGACGTAGTCGGGGACGCCAACCTACTACTTATCTACAGTACGTCGAGCGACTAATGGGAGACCATCACGGCCAGATCACCCCCAGGCAGCTTCGCCAGCTCGCTGCTGATAGGCGGAACTGGAGAAGGCTTGCAGTCGCCTGCGCTGCAGCCGAACGATGATGATGATCTAAGTTGCAAAGAAACGGGGTTGACGGTTCAATCTTAAACTGGTTTTATAGTTATCTCCCTAGTAGAGAGCAAAAAGTTGTAATTGATGGACAATGTTCGGATTAGAGCTATGTTGGCGCAGGTGTACCTCAGGGTTCGGTACTTAGTCTAAGGCCTCCTATTGTTCCTTGTGTACATTAACGACACGGTGGATGGTTTAGTTATTTGCCCTTTTCTATTTACGGACGACAGTTCCTTATTGGATATCTTGGAAAATTCCAACTTTACAGCCAATCGACTCAATAGTGATCTCATGAAGATATCATCTTGGTATGCAAGATGGCATGAAGAAATGCGTTTTTCCAAGACATTGAACCCCCCTTACCATCCACCTCTTTTCCTCAATAACTGTGTCATTAAGTCTGTTAAATCGCATAGGTATCATAGGAACTTTTTTAACGACCACCATGTCTTGGGAATTGCAAATTTCACATATGATTGACAAGGCATCTAAACGAGTGTCTGCACTTACCAAATTGAAATTTAGATTACCACGAACAGTACTTGATTCTATTCATAATATAAGTCCTTCATCCGTCCTCTTCTTGAGTACGCCGATATCATATGGTATGGATGTACTTTATGTGATTCCCAACGTTTAGAACGTGTTCAGTACGAATGTGCACTTACAGTCTCAGGGGCAGTAAGAGGTTCTTTTTACTCTTCGCTCCTTGCTGAACTTGGTTGGGAAAGACTTTCTGATCGTCGACACGTTCACTCCTTGGTCATGTTTTACAAAATTGTCAACGGCCGTACTCGCCAGTATCTTAAGGACATGATCCCCCCGTAGTATCTGCTTCTACTTCTCATAATCTTCGCAACAAAAACAACCTACGGGTACCGATTTGTGCTACAAGTCTATACCAAAAGTCATTTATTTTATGCAACGCTACATTGGAATGGTCTTGGCATTGCTGTACGTTCATTTACCTTTTCACTGTATAAAAACATTTAATCAAATTAGTCCATCAATAAACATTTTAGTTACGGTCCTCGGTACACCTGCGCCCTCCTTACACGCCTTCGCATCGGCACCTGCAGTCTGAACCATAGTTTATTAATGCGCAATTTAGTTTCTAGTCCAGCCTGTAACTGTGGGTGTCGATGTGAAGATGTTGTGCATTTTTTGTTATACTGCCCTACCTATCAACAATACGGAACTAATTTTTTCGGCAATCTACAGAACCTGCTAGGCAATACTCTTGACTTCAATAGTTTATCCGAATCAGCCCGTATCCATCTACTATTAAAGGGTTCACCTTTCCTGTCACATGATACAAACTGCAGTATCTTACAGTTAACCCAGACATACATTGTACATACCAAACGTTTTGCAACTACCTAGTAACCTGACATATACGAAAATATGTTTGTCTTGATATTGTCATTTTATTTGTTCTTGTCAGTTATCTTTTTTTGAGAGGTGATGTGAATATTAGCATACTGCTAGAGTGCATTACCTCTCTGCCCTGTTTGGTACTTTGTTGTTGAATAAATAAAAAAGTCATGCAAATTAATCAACTTATAGTGTGACACAATGGCATACAAAACTTAACAAAGATTATCCATCACTGTTACTTCTGTGCATCATGTAAAAAAAAACTTCTACTCTTAGACTTGGAGACTGAACATGCAATTAGCCGTAGGGCATGATTTTGCAAATAAAACAGTCACTTTATTTTTAAAAAAGACACGTAGTTTTATATAGGTCACAACTTATACTAGGGTTTGAAAAATGCCGTCTCGGTCTTTCTGTAGTGCATTGTAAAACATGTTTAATGTTATAACAATGTGTACTAAAGTCGTGTTGATGTTGAAACCTTTTGCAGTCATTCTATTCTACATAAACCAGGAGTTAAACAGCTCTCAAAATAAATGGTGCAACCTCATCATTTAAAGAAAACCATTCAAAGCCTGTCTTCGTAATTTATTGTCACTATTTAACAACCAGAAATTGACGGTTTAATTACCTTCGCCAAGAAGGTTATATTTTCGGTAGCGTCTGTGTGTGTGTGTGTGTGTGTGTGTGTGTGTGTGTGTGTGTGTGTGTGTGTGTGTGTGTGTGTGTGTTTGTGTGTGTGTGTGTGTGTGTGTGTGTGTGTGTGTGTGTGTGTGTGTGTGTGTGTGTGTTTGTACAAGACCACCATAACTCAAGAACATGGATTGTATTGATATCTAGTATGTGGGTAGGCCTGAAACTGATTAGAGTTTGGGCTCTCTAGCGGCTTGGTATGGCACTGCAGAGGAACTTCCGGGTTTGATATCTCAAGTTCTGGACATGCTGAGGTCATGATTTTTGAGTGGTAGCTCTTGGGGGCAGAAAATAAGTGATGTAGGTTTGGTCCCCTATCGGCTTTTTTTTGGAACTGCAGGAACCGGATTAGTGTCATACTTTGTAAGGGAATTATTCAAGAAGGGGTTGACGGATCGTCGGGATTTTTTGTATGTAAATAGCCCAAGTTATGCTTCATATAGTAAAATATCAATTGTGCAAATTGAAATCTAATTTACATAATTAATGAGAAAATTGTCTAAATCAACTCTGTTCCATTATAGGCATATATTGCAATATGTGACATTGGTAATAAGTAAAAGTAGAATATTGATAGATAAGCATTATGCAAATAAAGACCAAATTTGCATAATCAATGAGAAAATGCAATAATCCTATTGTGGTAAATGACAGTAATTTCTTACTTGTGGTATTTAGGAGTTATGAACAGGTGAACATCATTGTATATTGATTATGCAAACCTCATTTGCATAAATTATCAGAAAAGGTGCTTATACCTTTGTACTTGTTTCTTAACATAGCTTGTGTGCGTGTCTGTCATTTGATGGAGGAGATGATTAACTGATATTATTTATGCAAATTAGTACCTTATTTGCATTATTAATGAAAATCACAATTGAAACACCAGGTTAAAATCATTTGGCGAAGGTATGGGGTCGTGGAACTCCTATTAAACGTTAAATCAAGCTCATTGATGTCATTAAAAACACGTTCCCTTTGTAGCCGTGTGTAAGCTTTCCGCAACATGAGTGTATGTAGGGTGTTGCAGTTCACTATCAGTACCAACAGAAGGCGCCTTCGATCCATGCATGTAGTTCAAAGCACTCAAGGACAGGCGTATATGGATATGATATTTGATATTTTAGCACAGTATGGTATTCCACAATGTTTCATAGATGCTATTAGGGCTTTGTATAGAAATACCACAGCCTCTGTGATTACTTCTGACGGTGAGACTAGTTCATTTGAGATACTTACTGGAGTTCTCGAGGGTGATACTTTAGCACCATATTTATTCATTATTGTACTTGATTATGTTCTAAGATTGTCACTGGACACAAATGTAAACAAAGGTATAGAAATCAAACCACGAAGGAGTCAAAGATATCCTGTCCAATATCTGACCGATCTTTGCAGATGATCTTGCACTAGTTGCTGAACAAATAAAAAATGCAGAAACTTTGCTACAATCCTTGGAAGAATCTGCATCCCTAGTAGGACTCTACTGCAATGAATCTAAGACAGAGTTCATCAGTAACATCATTGGACCACTGGAACTCAGATCCTTATCCGGTGAACATTTACAAAGGGTTGATAACTTCAAATACCTTGGCTCCTACATCATGTGTCCTAAAAAGGACTACGAAATTAGGAAAGCCCTAGCCTGGGAGGCAAGCAACAAATTGGACAAAATCTGGAAGTCTAATATCCCTAACAAATTGAAGGTCCAAGTATTCACTACTCTAGTGGAACCTATTTTGCTTTATGGTGCGGAAACCTGGACACTTACTTGTCAACTACAAAACAGATTAGACGGGACTTACACAAAGTTACTTCGCAGAGCTCAGAACATACCATGGACTCAACATGCTACACTCAAAACCATATATGGAAATCTCCCACAGCTAACCCAGAAACTGACTCACCGAAGGGTAAAGTTTGCGGGACACTGTTGCCGAGCAAAACAGGAATTAGTGTCTTCTGTTCTTTTATGGAAACCAAGTTGCCGGGTACATTGCAGAAGTTTGACTTTTACGGACACTTTGACTAGAGACTCTGGTATCGATTTTGAGAATTTAGAGCAAGCTATGTCAGATAGGGGCCTATGGTGTGAAATCTGTACTTGCCTGGTTCCGACCGCTGGTCGATGATGTATGTATGTATGGATATAAATAAAAGTTTGATCATATATTTGAGTGTTCAATCATCTCTACTTAAGACGAAATTTACGGATCTTAACTAACATTGACAAGAAACGTGGTACAATGTACAAAGAAAACATTTTTTTATTCAAACATTTAAACAGTAATACAATATGACAAAGAGGTAGCGCACTCAAGTACAAGACTTATTTTGACGCTACCCCTTACATAGAAAAGCATACATATTTTACAGAGAGAAATCAAGTACAAATGAAAAGCAAAGGAAAATCACATTAGACAGAAAATAATACATTGTACATAATATAACAAGAAATGATAAACGCAAGTCCAGTTTCCCACCCAATGATGAAATAATTGGACACATTACAAAAATGCCAGGGCAACTGTGTTTTAAAAACGCTTAGTTGCAGTGATGAAGTTTTGCTGTTGTTAATTATGGAATACGGAATTATGGAGCTGACAACAGATGAATATAAAGGACTACCTGAAGCCCCCTTTACAAATCAAGAATTTAGCTCGGCTGAGCGTTCGCGGCTCTAATCAGGGATTAGCGGGGGCCCGATGAAGCGCAGCG
>NC_049989.1:1092788-1094540 GCF_000003815.2 Branchiostoma floridae
TCCTTTTCGTTCCTTTTCGCACTTTCGGTACTTTCCTTTTCGTTCCTTTTCGTTCCTTTTCGCACTTTCGGTACTTTCCTTTTCGTTCCTTTTCGTTCCTTTTCGCACTTTCGCTACCGAAAGTGCGAAAAGGAACGAAAAGGAACGAAGTGATGAAGCAAATTCAAATAAAATCGATGGTAATATTAGGAAAAGGTAAACTGTGATCGGCAAATGCATTTTGCGGCTTGTTCCACGAAATTCCTATAGCAATGGTTCAATGGAGGAATTACTATTGATGAGACCTATCTATGCATATCTATGTTCATGTACGTGTTAATGTGGTTATAACATTCCTTAGAATATCCATATTACATTTATATTATAAAATTTCACAAGAAGAAATGGATTATGTTGAGAACGATTGCGCATATTTTATCATAAAAAGCCATTCTATGTGGATATAGTTGTTTAAAAAATGCAATGATAGTAAAGTTACAAGTATATGTATTGCACAATTTGTAAGAACTTGACCTTAGAGAAATATAGGTCGAATGTTCGAACCCAGGGAAGTCGACGATCGGAAGTTCGAGCCCAGCATGTTGGGAATTATTCTTCCTTCCTTTTTTTCACACTTTCATTAATATCAATACAACGCCTTAAATTCGTTTTGCAACCAGGACATCTAAACCCGGCATTGGGATTTTTTTATCATCAGCGAGGGCCTGATGTCGGTCGCAAGAAGCAGAAATTTATTTGTATTGAATATGACGGAAAATTGTTGACAGAAATTGTATTTCCCAATATCCTTTGCACAAATTCCTCACGTTGGCACCTTTCTTCCCGCCAAAATGATGAATACTCATTGTACAACTTGATGAAATCTCTTTGGTACAATGTATATATGTCTCTCATTTTACAGCTTTTCTTTCGTTGTGAACGAGCGAGAAGATATGTCTCCAGTCTCCAGAAAACCATGTTGTTGGCCCTGTTGAAAGGAGCTGTCATGCTCGTCGTGGGGCAGCAGTTTATTAGCATATCTTTCCTGACCGGATTTCGCGGGTCATTTGCATGCGGCGCTCCCCTCTAGGGAGAATAAAAGCCACCCAAATACAACAACAACGTTACAATCTTGCCTCATCCTGAAAATGTATAATAATCGATATTCATCTACCACCCACTGAATTTTAGTCCTTACTTTCTTATCTCAGTTCCGTTTCTTTGTATTTCGCAGATCTTCAAAGAATAATTTAGCCACACAAAAACAACAGCCTGAAACAGCGCTGTAAAAATTTGATAATGTCAAATTCTCGGTAAAATAAAACACGTTTCATAGGCTTCTAACGCCCGCAGTACCGATTCCTTATATTCTCATTGATTTTATTCAAGTTTGCTTCATACTCCGTTCCTTTTCGCTCCTTTTCGCACTTTCGGTAGCGAAAGTGCGAAAAGGAACGAAAAGGAAAGTACCGAAAGTGCGAAATGGAACGAAAAGGAACGAAAATGAAAGTACCGAAAGTGCGAAAAGGAACGAAAACGATGCATGTTGTCTCCGATACGGTTAGCCATGGCGATAGAGTGGGACCTAGCAACAGCAACAGAAGGGAAAGGGATTCAAAGGATACAGAACACAAAGTTAGCAGATCTTGACATTGCTGAGGATATAGCTGCTCTAGCAGACAGCACACAGGACCAACGAACCCTAGAGGAGGACATAGGCGCATCTGCAGGCAGTATTGGACTCACCATTAGAGCCAAAAAGACCAAGAACAT